>NC_092690.1:24422661-24722661 GCF_964275005.1 Diadema setosum
AATAGCCCGGCCTAGTTAGGGTTAATGTACCGTCACTGTACAGGCATGCTAACCTGGAAATTGTGGATTCAAGCAGACACGAGTATGTTGAGCTCGTAACTATGAACTACCAAAGTTTGCATGTAACAAGCACAATCTACTGTCCACATTGCCACTGCAAAAGCTCCAACTTACTATCTGTTGGAAAGCGGTCTGCATGCTCACCTTGATCAACAGTAATAAGGAAGACTTTCTGGATGACCGAGTCCACTAGACTGATCTCTCTGGCCGTTGAAGTGACCTCGATGACACTAGCCTTCTCGCAGGGGTCAGCAGAAAATGCATGAAGACAGGATGGGATGAGAGAGAGAGAAGAGAGGACACAAATAAAACCATTTCACATTAAAGGGATGGTACAGTATTGGTGGTGATGAGAACTGGGCTTCTAACTTTTTGTGAGATACCAAGAAAACGCTTATGATATAGTACAGAGCAAACCAATTTAAGAGGGATTCAAAATTGGGTTTGGAATTCGATGACCGAAACATCCAAAAACAAAGCGATCGTAATAGAAGGTGGGTCCCACACTTTATTAGAAACAGAATCAGTCTGTTTTGGATATCTCGGCCATTTCAAAAACAATTTTCATCAAATAAATGTTAAATTCATCATGGAACTTCATGCTCTTTCATATTTCATAAGAGGTTTCTCATTATCTCACCAAAAAATGTTAGAAACCTAAAATTAGGCCTCAACCAAAACCATACGATCCCTTTAAGCTCCAAACATTTACTCTTTTTTCAAAATTCTTCCAATAGTTATGCACAAGGACGGCAATGTGAACAGGGCATTGATGATTTACAGTGTATGTTATTGTCTTTTCTCTTCTTTTTTTTTCATAAGTTGTTATGCATCGCAATACAAACATTCATACAAAAAGCAAAACAAACAAAAGAATACTTTGGGCATTATTGTCCATGGTTATAATTCAAACTTTGTTTGAATGGCAAACAAAAATATTCAAATGAGTGAAATATCGAGGAATTGTGAAGTCTCTTCTGCCTGGCTGGTGTATATCCCTAAGCTGCTAGCAAATATGAAGTCAACTTCAACTCACATACCACCACACAATACTTATTATCATTTTGTAACTTCACAACATGCTTGAAGACAAAGGATGTAGTTGATTGCACAGGTATAATTAATTTATTTAATTCACTCTCTCATGCCAACCATATGGAAATGGCAATGACATTATTCATGAACAGCTTGTCAATGGTGTAGTAAAAAGTAGGAAATCTTATTCTGTGTACATTTACAAAGCATCCAAAAGTCCCATGATCATACTAATGAAACCTGTAAAAATCAAATCCAGATTGGAATCTCACTTTTGGTGCCTCTGCGCTGCCAGTGTCCTGACTCGAAGTCAAGAGAAGGGAGAAGGGATTGGCCTCAGACGCCATGGCGACCAGCGATCTCTCTGATGGCGACAATCACCTACAGTACGTAAATGAGAAGAGCATATTATTTCACAGACATAACATATACAGTGTAAGATGGCTACACAAGCAGCATAACAACATACCTGCCCTTTAAAGTAAGCCCCTTGCTAGACCAAAAAAAAAAAAAAAAATGTCTGTCCGGAGGAGTTTTTTTATCATTTCTTTTTTTTTTTTACATTTACGTAGCTCTCCTCCGTAGGAGGGCATTTCTTGAAGCCAGATGTAGTCTCTGTGGAACCGCGGAACATATCCCTGGCGACCAGATACAGACTGATCTTTCTGTCAAACCCCTCGCATGACCTTACAGTAATTTCCGGTATCACAGCAAATAGCCTGAATTATCGTTCACTGCCACAATTACAGTACCTAAGTAGCTGTGGCCAAGTTGCTGTTGTCGTATTGAAACTACAGTCATTACCTCCAACAAAGAGGTTATGTTTTTCCTTGCACTGGTTTGCTTGACTATCTATTATTCTGTTTGCAAATTAACAGAGAAAATTGGACATATGAAAATTGATAATGACACAAGGAACAGCTACAGAGGACAACATGTTGGTAGTGATATCATTCATTGTCTGGATCTAGGATATTTTTTGATTTTTGAAGGATTCTTTGTAACTGGGAAACACGGCCATTTGCAGGGTACATTAGTCAGGCAGTAGACCTCTACTAACAGTTAGACAGTAGCGCGTCTGCCTCACAATCCAAAGGACCCTGCCCTGGTTCCATTCCCAGGTCCCACTGCTGAGCAATGAAAATATGTAATGTTGCGAGTAATCATACCGTCCCCTCTACAGTCTAATAAGCGGCAAAACACTCGGATACTACTAAAAATTACATGGAGATCCCATGTGTGAGAGACTCCAACTCATGTAGGGCCTGGCCCTAGGCCCTACGTGAATTTACTACCAAAGATCCCATTTCATGTATCGCTAAGACTAAGACTAAGAGTCAGACAAGGGTGTAAGATTGTAAATTAACCTAATCAGTGAATGAATGGTCCCGCCTTCCAAATATCACGAATATACAACTTACAAGAGACTAGAGTCTAATTACAATTACTGTAGTAAATTTTGACCCTACATCCAACTTTATATTGACCGTGGACACCATGGAAGACCACAGGGGGGTATCTCATAAAGCTGTTCGTAAAGTTTTATAGAATGGGTAGCGAGAATCCTGCGATCTGATTGGTCGAGAGCTATGTGTTCATTTTTACTGGCTGCACGCTGAGTCACAGTGGTAAACATGTTATCGCGCACTTAGCAAGAGTATGCGTACTTGTAACAAAGGTTCGCGCAATAAAGCAAGCGTTCGCGCACTCAGCTTGGCCATGCATCCAGTAAAAACTGATGCATGGCTGGCCGTGCATCCAGTAAAAACGGTAAGTACGGGTATGCATGCCCTTTACGGCAAGCCAAAAGGAAATGCATCCAGTAATTTTGTCATCGGGTAACACGATAGAAAACTGGATTTTTGACAAGAAAATTACCCATTCTATAAATCAAATGACGCACATGTCTATTCGTGCGTCAGTCGGAATATAGTGTGCATGCGGTAACTATGGAATTTAGCCTAAACCCACTCGGCTTCGCCTCGTGGGTTAAGCATTCCATACCTTATGCACACAATTCCGACTGACGCACTCAGACCTGTGCGTCATTTGTATAACGAATGACTTACGAGCGACTAACGCAGTGTTAGTGATCGCATGATCAGTTCTGGGGGGTGTTTCATGAAGCTGTTCGTAAAGTTACGAACGACTTTACGAGCGACTGGTGATCAGTTCTTGTGCTAAATTATGGAAATTCTGCTAAGTATAGCACATCAGTTACTGATCACCATGTCCATGATCATGTGATCACCAGTCGCTCGTAAGTTGTTCGTAACTTTACGAACAGCTTTATGAAACACCCCCCATACTGATTGCAGCTGAATGCGGGCTATCCAGCCATCTTGTCAGATAGAAATGAAACAAACAAATCACTTCCTTCACTCATTTATGGTTTCTTACTATTAAAACTACCGATGGATCTAGAAACCTACGGCCTACCGTACACTTGCAATAGCCACGTACACTGTGTACTACGACTCAGTACGAGTACGAGTGCGTGTGAACATCCGCCGGAGGTTGGGCGTGTACAGGCTGAGCGTGTGCGCTAACACCGGCACTGCGGGCCACTGCGGCCTGCGGGCCGGTTGTACGTCGAGCAACAATCGGCTAAAAGGATATAAAACTCGCTCGGGCCTTACAAGATAACAGATACAGTTGAAATGGAAAATTTTGGCTACTCAACAGTGTTTACCTTGATATCACGCAGAAATGGGATCTTCTTGTTCGCAAGATGGGAATCGTTGCCTACTACAGCATGCTGTACTCTGATGCTCCACAGCCAAGGCGAGTATTAAAATGTACATGTACTGTCCACGCAGTATAGTTGTACGGAGGGCTGGCTAGGGATGACGAGTCAATCTTCCGTAACAGTGACAGCGTTGCCACTTCTACTTCCGGGGTCGCGACAAAACGTTGCGTAATACCATTACCTACATTTTCACGCATATAACCTGCGAGTACTAGTATTCCGTGGTTGTTCAGCAAATCAGCTCCATGGTACCAGGGAGGTAACCTCCCTGATGGTACACGTGTATATGCATATACCTAGTACTTAGCGTTTTGTTTTCTTTGATCTACTCACAGTATACCTCGGTATCTAGTAGTTTTTACATGTGTACTTTGATCTGAGTACCTTAACTTCTATCAAGACTGTTTTTGCTAACTGTGAATAAAACATTATGCAAAGCGTCCTACGGGTGTATAATAATTCGTTAAACTTCAGACGAAAGTGATCGAAATACTGATTTTAGTAGGTCCGAATACTTCCAGCTGTATTCAACACAACTCACTTCTAAAGGACATGTAATATTCACTGAAAGTGTTAAAGTGTTAGGGAGCACCTAAAAAAAAAAAAAAAAGACTATACCAACAGATGAGGTAGACAAAAAAAAAAAAAATCGATTGTTTCAATGGGTATTTATAAAATGAACCAATTACATTGGTATCAAGTTACATCCAACCATGATTGAAAGTTGTGGGAAGCAAGTCCCTATTAAGTTTTGAGGATGTTGAGAACTAGAAAAAGGAAGGCACACAGAAGGACACTACACTCGTGCATACCGTGAGAACACTTTTCTTTTTAAGTTCGAAATTTTGTTCACCATCACACTGTGATTGGTCATAAACACTTAATACTATCGTGTGTAAATAATACCATGTACAGTAAAATTGGAGAGAAAGAGTGACATCATGGCCTCGCATGTCTGATCATATTGTCATTTTATTTCAGTGGATTTTCTTCGGTGACATAAAATAAGAGCTGATACGTCGTTACCGTCATATGAAATGATTGTTTTTTTTTTGTTTTTTTTTTTTTTTTAGTTCCGTAGTGACCTTGCAGTGATAGGTTTTGGCTGCGTAAAGGCCAGTCCAAAATTTCCTACAGAACGTTTAAAAATGACAGAAATCTGATAAGAAATAAGGAAGATATGACACTGAAATTTCACTTTTCTTTTTTTTTTTTTGGGGGGGGGGAACATTTCAAGATCAGTCTTATGGGGAACTTTAAATCACATGTTAAATTTCAACAAAACATGCACACAATTGTAATAATATTAACTTTATTTTTAGATAAATAAACAAGTAAGTAATACAATTTTATTCTGTAACTCTATATGGAAAAGAGGAATTCACAAGAGAAGAATATCTTTAAAATTTTGTGAATTACTCTGGGAGATGAGGGCATCTCACTACAGATCCGTCAAGGACTTCATGTACGAAAATTTTGATATCATGACATCATGAATATTCAAATGAGCATGTTGATGATGTCATGCCTTCACTCTTTTCATGGATGTCATAGAAATTCGGAAAAATTGCCATTTTTAGCTAAAACAGTTATAAGCATAATATTCCTTTAACAAAATATATCAGAATTAACATTTGAAGAGTTTTGTAACAATACGAGCTAACTCCATTTTTGTAAGTTGGGATATCTGTCATTAAAGCTGCCCCCCAAAACAAAGAAAATGATTAAAAGTACAGGATTTTTAATCATAACCTCTGTAGGACATTCCTAGTTATGTCACAAGTGAGGTATTACTGGAAAGGTTTAATTTTTATCTATCTGCTGATGGACTTACTTTGAAATGTTTAATGGTACTGAGCTCAATTTGCAATAAAACTCTTCATTTGTTCTCTTTGTATCTATTTTGAGTGGTCTGTTTGTTGTTGTTGTTGTTGTTGTTGTTGTTGTTGCTGTTGTTGCATCATCTTCATATGATCCCGGTCCTTCCTTCGGGATATAAATCCTTCGAGGCTCGTTTTGATATGTTTCGGCTTAACAAAGACGTTTACTCTGATAGTTGGAATTGCCTGAGGAAACTTGACCCTTCAGATTAGAGTACAGTGTATGTAGATATCACATCAAACTTCATGCTCTATTTCCTTATTGCCACTGCATATAAATGATGTGTGTTGGCAGGGGGTGAACTTGAAGCGTGTGATACTGTCATTCCTAAGTCGACAACTAAAGGGCCTTTAACACTCAAAGCAGGTCTTATTTAATGATATAATAGTGTATGTAGTCTTACCGGAGATGTCCTTTTTGTGGTTGTATTTTTTTTTTTTTTTTTAAAATCTGGTCAGCAGGAAGACTTCCACTGTTAAAAGCTACGGAAAAATAAACAATCATAAATCGCGCGGTGCACGGGAACTAGTAAAAATAACAACAACAACAACAACATCATCATCAGGAACATGAACAGCGAACAAGGGAAACAAGCGAGCTGAACAAACCCAGAGTTTATGGGGTCAGCGAGCAGTGAGATAGTTAATAAGTTAGCAACACTGGCCGAAGATCAACCAGTGAAGGCTTATCGTTGAGTTGACTCAATGATTAAACACAGCTTCTCCTCCTCGTAATTGTTTCTCGAACAGCAATAGTAACATAAGCGCTGTCTCGGACCCTGAAGTGCATTCGTCGTCTTAGTAGGGCCTTTAGAAACAGGTTGGCTATAAACGAGTGGACTACGCGAGTTGCACCTCTATAAAGTGTATATCACATTACTACTGTAGCGACAAAATCTCAGTCAGACGCAATGGAATTGTTCGGCGCCAAACTGCAACTATACGCTTCCTTTTTGGCAGCATTTTTCACAGTAGCAAATGCAGGACTTGGTAAGTGATGATGATTTCATTACGAAGGAATTCATTTATGAAACTCCAGAGGCCGAGAATCGATGTTCTCTAATCTATTCATTAATTTCTGAAAGTGTATTGCCACTCCATATTTGAATTGATTTTGGAGTAGATTCGCATATAATTTCAGCATCAATAAGGGAAACATCATACCAACAGATAATCATACACCATCGGTGACAATTATTAATGAGTGATGGAAATCATGCATAGGGTGACAAGAATGCATAAGTAAGAATTATGGAAACTCAGTGGTATGGGCTGATTGACTTGACAGAACTGTATGATTTTTTTTTTCTTCTTTTGCAACTCAGGAATTTTTGTGTAATACAGAAACAAACGTTGCTATTTATATGAAACAGTAGTATATTTGAAATCACAAACCCATCGTGCTTGAAATCGATGGACGACTTGAATTCAATTCATTTCAATTTAATTCAACTCAGTTCAGTTTAAATCCAATTCAATCTTTATATTCAGGTTTTTTTTTTTCAACAGAATATTCAAAGAAACGTGTCAAATTGGACATGCATTTTATTGAATTGAAGTAAAGAGAAAAAAGAAATTTGGGAGAGGATGCAGGGTATATAAATATTTCAAATCACAAATAGCAAAATCAAACATAATGAGATTATAGGCCTACATTAATGTAATGGGTGTCACTTACAATGCTGTCGGTCGTAAGCCTATTGCATGCTATATCTTCCCTAAAGTGATAATGTCTTCCCCTGGTAAACCCTTAGGGCATTATTTCCATTTGCAGATGAAATAAATACCAAACTTAAGTGCTTCAAAATAATTCTAAAATGTGAGTTAGGGGTAGAAACAACCAATGTGAAAAATAATGTTTATCAGTACGATCAATGTTAAGTATTGTTAATTATACAAAATGTGAGCAATAGTTATTATAACATTATTTCTAGAATAAGCCGTCTACAGTTATGGTTTATTGAGAATAATAGTGATATCTCGTTATATTTTAGGTTTCATAGCAAAATGTTTATATGGTAGCGTGTTTTGTGATACAACTGACATTCACATATTTTTATGCATCAAATGCGATAACTTGTACATTTCGCTCCCAATAGTAAACAATACCTTTAACTGAACAGTGAAAAAAAAGGAGTTTCTTGTCAATGCTTTCGTCATAAAGTATATTTCATACAATCGCCTTTATAAAAATCGGTGTTGGGTTTTTACAACGCCACCATAATCTGATTAAAAGAAAAAAAAAATATTCTCTGTTTATCTCATTTATACATACAATTCAAATGAAGATTTGCATTTTGTTAACCCTTATCTACGTGTACTTGTGATTGTAAAACACACCATTATTCTGCAATATCCCTATGCTACCTGTAAGTAAGTCTAATACGGTAGTTCATATTTGGTGGTAAAAGCTATAGTAGTCATTAGACTCCTATCCAATAATTTAATCAAGGCTCCCTTTAAAAAAGGACAGAAGGTCTTGGAGAAGGCACAGTAACTTGCATTTAGGTGTATTACGAGAGTATAGAGTAATCATTAATACATAGGCCGAGCAAATACTTTAGGCCTGCATCTAAAGCTATACATTTCACGAGTGACGATGGAAATCTATTGTATATATTTCGATAGGGCCTCTTCGCTGTCAGGATTTTTATAGCGTTCAGCATTCTTAATGTGGTTGCAAATAAAAAAAACGATAACAAAACAAGTTCTTCGTTTCATAGGATTGAGATCAAACAATATTCTGTACTATATGATATCTTAGAAGATTGCTTTAAAGTAAAATTTTCTTTTCCCCTATTCGTCATTCTGTACACACTAAGTAAAGGTACCATCACTACCAATAAATTGCAATCAAAAAAAAAAAAAGAAGAAGAATGTGTTTAAACCGCGAATATATCTTAAAAGTATGTATGTCTATTCATGCATCATTCATGTTCGTAAATGCGATAAACTGCGATCGAAATCTATGTATATATTCGGATAGGGCCTCTTCGCGGTCAGGATTTTTATAGTGTTCAGCATTCTTAATGTGATTGCAAATCAAAACGATAACAAAACAAGTTCTTCGTTTCACAGGATTGAGATCAAACAATATTCTATACTTTATGATATCTTAGAATATTGCCTTAAAGTACAATTTTCTTTTCACCTATACGTCATTCTGTACACACTAAGTAAAGGTACCATCACTACCAATAAATTTACAATCAAATGTAAAAAAAAAGAAGAATGTGTTTAAAACGCGAATATGTCTTTAAAGTATGTATGCCTGTATGCATCATACATGTTCGTAAATGCGATAAACTGTACAAGACGAGCAACCTGTTGTTATAGTTAAATTCCAATTACAAATCACCATTTCCAGCAACCTGCCCCTGGATATCTTTTTACGAACATTTTCTTCTTCATTTTTTTGGTACTCAAAATGCATGTAATATGCTCGGCATTGGGTATTGTGACAGATCGACATCCGTGAAAATTGTAGGTCCTTTATATACTAATGATACTTTACCTGTTGTTAGACACCCCGATGCGTCATTTTTCTGTTGTTGTTGCTGCTGCTGCAGCTGTAATAATAATAATTAATATGAACACTAAAATTGTAATGCGCCGGTATCCATCATGAATAGATGCTCATTGCGCAATGCCAATCATATTCATTTTATGTGTGCTAAATGCATCGTTATCATAATGCACAAGTTAGCATTTTATTTAACTTCATTTTATTCCATTCCATTCCATTTAATTTAATCTAATTTCATTCTATTCAATTCCATTTCATTCTATTTCATATCATTTCAATTCATTCCATATCATTTCATTTCATTCCATTTCATTTCATTTCATTCTATTTCATATCATTTCATTCCATTCCATTTCACTCCATTATATTCTATGCTATTCCATTACACTTATTTTCATTCAATTTCCATTTCCAACCGAAGAAATCATACACATTCATAAACACAACAAGAATATACGAATACAAATTATTTCAAACATTTACATCAGTATGTCGCGAATTGTTATAATACTTGGTAATCTAGTAAACTTCAATCTAGCCTATATTGAATAAGGTAATCAACGTTGTATAAAAAAGATATAATGGGTAAGAATTAACTATTGCTAATGCATCTCAATGTATAAATGGTTACCTAACGGGAACACAACAAACTGTAAATGTACTGATAGATATTGTAATTGCACAAGAAATTGACCTACATTATGCAATGGGAAATGAGTTGAAAATGCTATACCTGTTGAAAATGCACAGAGTATAGGACTTTCTATTTCATCACCCTCGTTTGTTCTGTGTATGTCTCCCTTTACTCACTCTATTACTCTATCTTTTTTTCTTTCATTCATTTTTGCCGAGCGTACATTACCTATATGGTTTGTGGATGATCTTCACAACTTTGGGTCACTGTGTGTAACCAATATAGCCGCTGAACGCTTATCTGCAAGTGTTAGTTTGAACTCCTTGTTTGCTTTTTCTCCGATATGGGCCACCGGCAGGCTCAGATAAGTCGGCTAATAATATTGTGACCACGCCCATTGCCTCTTCGGCACAGATAGGATAAACCCGTGTACTGAAAAGTCTGTAGAATGGCAGCACTTCAGTCTGCTTTGAGTTTGACCGCCCTCAACGGCCTTTCAAGCTCGGTGAACACTTAGCCTTTTGTCAAGGCCCTCTCGCTGTAATGGGCGAGCGAAGCGAGCCCAGCCGAGCGCGCCAGCGCGAGGCCACTCAGCTGGGCTCTCTTCACCATACAGCGAGAGGGCCTTGACAAAAGGCTAGGTGAACACTCAGAGCACCACCAATTACACTGTATCTTACTTGTCATGACTAATCGAAATGATCATGCGCAGAGAAATGAGAACTTAAAAGAGGTATGGGCAGTTACCGATGCCCAAGCGATATCCAGTGTCAATGTACAAATTGTAAAAGCAAACATCACAATATAAATAGTCGAATTGCCTGCGATCTGCGTGAATAGGAGCCAACATTTACTGATAGACGGCACTAAATTCATTTATTACGAATGATTAGGCCCTACACCGGGGAGTGAGTCACTTTTTCATACGAGCATTGAGACTTTCTGGATGTGTTTTATATGCATGTGTTCATTTAGGTGTATTTCTTCAATGAATATCCGTGGGGAAATTATAGACATAGAGAAACAATAAACAAAGACAATCAGAGAAGGAGATTTAGTGGTTTTTGCCGTGATTATTATACATCGCCAAGAGACCAAATCAAACATTGACACTTGGTAATCAACACTGCATAATCGGTAAATATATATATATATATATATATATATATATATATATATATGAAAATAGAACTCAAGGTCATGCTATCAATGCCAATTGTTTATTTTGACACACAAATTTTTAGGCGACTCGCCCTTTATCAAGTCAGTTAGTGTTCTTCATACAGGGCAGGTCCCCCGAAAATTTGTCTCAAAATAACATAAAATAATGACAGCATGAGCTTGAGTTCTGATCTATTTTTCATATTATTGCGCCTACACGTGGACTTCATATATAAATATATTCAATACTCCATGAGGAAGCGCTCAAAAAGGCATACATCTGGTTATATAAAAATCATACGTGAACTTATATATAGGATGTTGCAGTACACCTAGCGGCTTACAATGATACATGCAACAACATCGAAAAGATATCAAAAGACAGCTTTGAAATCTCATGAAATCTATTTAAAAGAAATTGTCGGAAGACACAGTATAAGATATATATCCAATTAATATGAAATGCATAGTTACTTTATAATGAACGATTTAATGTAGTCCGAAAATGCTACATTCATACCATACATACGTTTATTAATAAAACACAGTATGACAATCAAGGAGATATGTTTGCGGTAGTACATGATCGTGTACGTAGATCTCAGTTCTTTCAAGGACTACGTATACACATGGTGTTACCGTAAACTTCTCTTCATCACTTATATCACCGTGCAAAGTTTCAAACAACACACAATTATCGACAATCAGTAAATAACATACGACTTATAAACTAAGGTGCATAAGCGGAAAAAAAAAAATCATAGAATGCATAATGCCTCAAACATTTTAGTTCAGTTGACATTTATTTCAATTCATCCCAACAAAATCGACAGAAAAACCAAAGAACATCAGACAATTATTATTCATTATTTCGTAAGAAAATCATAAAAAAATATTATGAAGTATATCAAACTATACCAATCTCGTTAAGATAATCAAGAATAGCAATGCACACTTTGGAAAGTTGACAAAAAGTAAATACTAGAATGGAAAAAACAACAACGTGGCCCCTTCAAAAGCTTGCATGTATTGTAAGACATGTGTATGCTAAGATATCATCCAAAATCAATTAGTGTATAACAAGAAGAAACACACAAAAACAACAATCTCATACTATCATTACAAACAGTAACCCTCTTTTTGATCCAACCAAATTATCTAGTGTTTTCATCTTTTTTTTTTTTCCCCCCACCAGGTCCCTCGACAGACAGCCCATGGGAGAGGAATGACACCATTGCCTACAGCGTTGTGGTGGGCGTGGCTGGCATTGTATTTGTGATTGCTATTGGTCTTTACTGTCAACTGCAATATGTAAGTCAGTGAGACGAAGACAAGGGTGGGCGGAGCTGTAGGGCGGAGATGGCGGGGAGAGGGCGGGGTCAGCGAGGAAGATAGACCAATGATATCTGTCCGCTTGAAGAGTGAATCTCAAATGCTGCAGCAGAGTTTGCTATGAGATTCCAAGAAATAAGTGTCGTTGCGAAGTCTCTTTGCATATACATCGAAATTCATTTAAATCAATATATGTATATCTAAACTGTGACGATCAATGTTTGCATGGTGTACCCGAATTTCATACACTTTGCCACAATGTACATCTTATATGGTTATGTGTTCTAAGTAGAATTCCACAAAATGTAATTTTTTATGTGAAAGTGGACATCATATTGACTTGTTACTAACATGAATGATGAGGGTAATTTCATTCCCCCTTCTTTCTGAAAAAAAAAAGCGAGTTACTTTCTCTTTCAATATTTCCGGAAATAAATAAATTATGCTATGAAGAATTTTCTTTATATATTTCCTTCATATTATATCGAAATTTGTGTATGTTCAACCATATTTGTTAGCATTTGATAGCATTTACATTATTTGTATGACATGTATTTTTTGAAATATCACGTTGGCATTTTAGTGATAAGAAGGTTTGTACTGTAATCTATACCTGCATCTACATTATATTAAAATAATGACATACACTCATTACTCTAAATAACATGATTAAAATGTTTTTTTTTTTTTCTTTATCAATGTCTCCAGTTTCAGCGAATAGGAAAGATCGAGTTAGCTGCTGAGATGGCTGCTAGCGAAGCCATAGCGAAGAGAGAAGCCGAGGAGAAGGCGAGGCAAATTGCCGCCCAGAAGGAGCAGGTCAAAAAGGACATCGCAGCACAGAAGGCAAAACAGAAGACGAAGTAGACACATGCAGTTCAAAGGTCAAAGTCAACGTGAATAGACACTCAATCTCATCCGAGGCTCTGCTATACGATCTGGGTTATATTCAAAACCAAGCGCAGAATTCGAATCAACCAATTTTTACAACAGTCGTCAGTTTACTTGTGACATACAAATATCCTACTCTCATTTCAAACGAAACGTTGAATCCTTCAGGGATTTAAGAGAGAGTGCACTGGATTTGTTGTTTCTTACGTTGATGTTCTCTCTTACTTCGATCAAACGTTCTCCCTGTGATCTTGTGTGGCGTAATTCTAGCTGACGTCATGGATTTCATTTTTGTATTTCTGTGTGTAAACCTTAGCTACGTAATTATCATATAATTTGAAGGCAGATCCAGTTTCTGATAAATTACAGATTAATTTTATTTACTAATAGACCTAAATCCATATATCTTTGTGCAGAGGCAGAGATATATACTTCTTTGTTCTCTTTCTACACACACACACACACACACACACACACATATATATATATATATATATATATTGACAATAAAGTAAATAATAATGTCGATTTATGCTCTCAGGAGTACTATACAAATGTATTTCGACATAAGTAAAGGTAAGTCAGAACTTTAGGCATAAGCGAATCTGAACAAATCATATTCATCTGATCTCTGTAGTCACTATCAATTAAAGAAGACGGCTATATTCAAGGTATTTGTTGATATTTTTAAACTTGCTCTTGAAAGCTCCGAAGCAGAAAGAGAGAAAAAAATACACCACAGATACACATACTGAATCAAGCACATATTCCATATATTATCTAATTTCCCTATTGTACTATCCAAAATGTAAACAAGTTATCGCCGCTTTGGAAATTTTGTTTCAAGTTCCTTGTGTGATTAATATTTACGGTATAGAGAAGCTTAAGGCTTGGGTTTTATTTCAAAATGGTTTTTAAGCTTGAAGAAGTAGTAACAATGATGCTTTGCGTCATCTTGCAGAAACACTTTTTTCAGCGCATTCGTCCTATTCCAAGGTTTATAATCAAAACGAGACTGCTATTTCTATACTTGTTCAAACAAACATCAGTGACAAACATAGGTAAAAGTAAAAGTACATTATTTGATAAGGAAAAACAACAGCAACAAAGCACGCAGGCTAGTCGGGACTAGTCCTTCATTTACAACGCAATTATGATACCAATTTCATTGTGACAAGTATATCATGCTTCGACAATTCAAATACATTTGCATTATTTACAAAATATTTTGTCAGTATTCACATTATTTTTATTCGCATTTTTCTTTCAAGGCAAAATGTTATTGAACATTTTAAGACGGACGTCACGAGAATATAGTGATAATATTTTGATAAAATTGAACTGCTTTAACGATGCCTGAATTGAAACAAGGGAGTCATTCACTGCAGATTTGTACACACTTACAAAGGATATTTAAATATCTATTTTATATGCACTAGAGTGTGTGTTCCGTATCCTTTTTGGTTACTTTTCATGCAGTTATTCAACACTTTTGTAAAACGTTATTTGCTCCACTGTTCTACGTCATCGGTATGAACGTCTAAGTGTCCATAATTTCCGGGGGCTTAATATTTCTTTTCAATGTACATAATATTAAACGCATAATGATGTGAAACAGATTCAGAGGATGATCTTCCCAGCTTTGTTTCATTTCTATTGGTGACAATTCATGCTTTAATCAAGTAAAACCTGCACTGTGAGAACGTGAGATGAAAATTATTACTTGCCTATACATTTTGTGTGTGTGTGTGGGTGTGTGTTGTGTGTGTGTGTGTGTGCGTGTGTGTGTGTGTTTGTGTTCCCACTCGATGATTGTGGGTAATGTGAAAACTAGAAAGTAATCACGAATACCGTGTGATTCATTAACCACTGCAAACATTCGACTTCACCATGTTCACGTTGCGACAGTCGTTGGAAAGAGAAGCGACTAGTCAGGCTAGCAGAATTTTGTTTGTCCACGCTCCTGTTTACGTTCCATGTCGAGGCGTCTCAGAGAGCTCGTGAGACTGCTGGACCAAATCCTGACGATCGTGACATCCCTGTTCACAAACAGTCAGAAATTCATTTTGATAAATACCTTGAAGTGCATCTATCTATATTTACGCTTATTTCTGCGTAAGCTTTTGATCGACAAGCGATAGTCGCAGTTGATATCAATTCAACCAAAAACCATCCCAGCTGTAGTCTAATTTCATTAACATATTATTGTGAAACTTTGCATCGCAGCTCACCATTATTTCCCTATCCCATTCAATTTTTTCCACAGAACTCTAGGAATATGATCACTATTTTTAATGACCTAGTCCTAATTCTTCATTATTTCATGCTCAAATATCATACAATGGTGTTTTCTGAATTAAGAAGAGATAACGAACCATACAGAACCATACACAAATAATAAAATGAAATAAAATGAAATGAAATGAAAAGAGAAATTGCTAAGGAGACAGAAGGATTTCCATTTCCCTGGTATATGACCTCTCATTGTCTGGTCTTCTGTCAGTATCATTGATTAAGCATCATAACTCAAGACACGCAGCGGAAGCCTGAAAAAGAAAATGCTTTATAGCTATACAAGAGCATTGATTATGATTTCAATTTTCTTGTCACTGTGGTAACAACAATCATATATAAACGTATAATCTCCTTCCAGGCTAAACCTTCAGCTCTTTTAACGACAGCTGGTTGACCATCGATATTTCTTCAACCAGTATTTTGAATGAAAAGACACTGACCTTCAACCACTTCTTGAACAGGCAGACGAAAAAGAAAATACCCAGTCCACCAAGCAGTATGAACCCCGAGGGAGATGGGCGTATCACCTTCCACAAACTGTGATGCCAACTCTCTGGAACAGAATGAATATGAAATAAGACAGAAATCAGACAGGAAACACAGGCTTTATTAAAAGGGCATTTTACCGGTTTTTTATTTTTTTTTATATGTTGTTCTTTTAATTCTAAAAGACCCAGCGGTGCAAACAGAATCAAAATTTCATAATGATTAAGTCCGTAATTTATGTTAAAATTGGAACTTTTTAGGTGAGTATTATGCTAATGAGCTGACGAGCCCGGATGTTATGATGTCACAGGTGCTCTCACTATTACTGATTACAAGTGCTTGCATACGCGTGCGTTAATTCGTATCGAGTAGCAGACGACGCTGAGGCCTAATTCAGCTAACAGGCGGCGCTTGTGTACTGTTCTATCCATGTAGATATCTCAAATTTCACTAAACCAAATCGCACCAAAATTACAGGATATACTTCATATCATATTTCAAAGTATTCTCTTATATTTGAACGAAATCAGTAATCGAGAAGTATCAATATTGACGCCGACTTTCAAGTCGTCAATCAAAAAAAAAAAAAAAAAAATCACTCTTCGCGAGAGATCTTGGCGAACGCAAGATGCACAATCTAGAACTGAAGCTAGCCGACTAGTACTGTGCGAACGGGGAATTTACGTGAGAACTAAACTCAAATGTGTAATGATTTTTGCGACTTGTGTGATATAGGAACTACATTTTTCATTCAACTTACCACAAATAATTTGTAAATTTATTTATTGCCCCCGATTACTTGAAAAATTTGTCTCATGATATTAAATGGCTAACTTCAGTCTGTGCGTGCGCAGCAGATAGACACTCTTAGCTAGGTAGGGCCTGGCCGCAATCACTCATGTTAGTCGTAGAGCAGATTATTTTTAGCGACGCCGACAGGAAAGTCGACATCTACACTTACGCTTCCAGACATGTGATTTGTTTCCAATTAATGTGAGCTGTTGGATATGAATCACAAAGTACTTCTTGTGAGTTTGGTGCCATTTGGCAAGGTGAATTTTGAGATATCTACATGGATACGGAAGTACGCTAGCACTATACCTACACCAGCGCTGGGATCGCGAAGCGGCGACACTGTGTTAGAATCTACGTGGTCATGCCACTCTTCCGAGATATGGGTCCTAGTAGGCCTACTGAAACAAACTGTTAGATCTAACATTAGTCCTTGGTGTAAAGAACACCACTATGAGATTTACTCGACTACAAAACATCGGAAATCCATAAAGCAGATACCTTACCTGAAAAATTCAGCACAGGAACAACAGTGCCTGCAGGACAAGGGTCCAGATCTAGATCTGGGGTCTGGACTTTCGTCTGGACTTTCTTCAAGTTCTGGCAGCAGGGTATGTAACGTTACGCTGTGCCTTAGCGCTGTGCACATAATAGGGCCTACAGCTGCAATGTCGACGGTGAGTGAGTGTAGGGCCTACTCATCAAAACTTGGACTGCCACGTAGAACCTACTCCTTGACTGCTCAGTAGTCCTAGTCCTATGCTGTCCTAGTTTTAGTATTTCAGAGTCTATGTGTACTGGGTACCGTTTTCATCTCACTAAGCGTAAATCGTGCGTGCCGTTGAAGAGAGTCTATCTACATTTGGATTTTCGAGATTCACTCAGCCCTCATCTACGTTAGATAGTTTGAACTGGCGAACCATCGCTCGATCATGATCATCAATGCGTAACGTTACTTACACACGGTCTTCTATGGGCAGCACGTTCGGATAACGATGCCAATTTCATTTTGCATATCTGGAATTTCCCCACAAGTTTTATCTAAATAAAAAGCTGTTGAAGAGCTTGCGTTTAAAGATTAATAGATATTGTTTAACATATTTATTATAGCTCCATATTGCAATTATACTAAATAACAGCTTTTGGAGTGCTTCGTGTGAGATTTCATCAGTAAATTGGCATTATGTAGTTCGTCTTGCTAATGTCGGAGTTGTGCACAAAGAGCACCTGTGACGTAGGCCAAATTGCGTGGATCGTTCCATGGCTTGCTCGTTTTCATTTTTTTTTCCAAAAAATCATTACATGCTTATCCTGGGTTTTACAATCCTCTCTTTCCAGTAGTAGGCATCAAAAAATGTAGATTAGAATTATCAGACAATTAGAAAATGTCAGTACAGTTTTCTTTAAAAAAAAAAATATTACACAGCAGCAGACGCAAAGGTGTTATTATTCTTAAAAACTGGGATATATGAGTACAGTGCTTTAGAATGGATTGCATCGATATGCATCTATGGGCACACAGACATATATTTCACTTTCTTCATTGCACCTCGTTAAAAAAAGGGGAGAAGTAAGAGAACCGGATCCGCTGGCGCTCAAAGCTATGTTTTAGACTCATAAAAGCTGGCGTAATTATATATATATATTTTTTTAACCGATTAGATGGTTAGACATAGCCATGTCCCTTTTTCTCTAGTCTTGCATGGCAAGTTACAAATGAATTTATTTGTAGTTTCTCTTGGTTTCTTTTTTTGGTTGTTTTCGTAGATTTTCTTGACTTGAAAACGATGCGCGTTTACGCGTATAATCCATTATGGCGTGCATGGTTCTCGAAACGACAGGGGATGGGGGGGGGGTAGCTGGCCAATCAAAATCCTGATTACCATTTTTTTAGTGCCCTTATGTCAGGAAGTATAATTGTAGATATTAACCCATTTCATACTAACATACACTTATAGCTAACAGGCTACACTGTCTTGAGGAAGTAAAAGAGTAGGTTTATTCATTCCAGGCGCGGTGGAGCACCCCAATTTGCATCTCATTATCCCCCCGTTCTACTAGTATTTGAATTTCCAACGGGCATCCACGGCTGCCCGAAACTGTGTGCATGAAAAAGTCAAATCTTTACCTTCTCCTTGTGTCTCTATGCGTGCCGCTAGTTAACTCAAACTTCCCACACTATCTAAGTTTTTGAAAACCTTCCTTTTGATTAAAAAATTATGAAATTTGCTGCTCTAGAACTTGAGATATTAAAGCATTTTGAAAATCACCTCTCGCAAAACATGCTCTCTGTTTTTTTTTTTTCCGACTGGACTACGGCCGGGCTTCAATGTGTCCGAAATTGGCAACATAAGTTCATCAGGCCTCAATCCATATATGGTGAAAGTTTTCGCTTGGTTCCACCTGTACTTTTTGAGAAATCAACTTGTTTCTACAGGGTTTGGAATAGAAAATTGTAGTCAGCGAAATATTTGAAAATGACGTCATTTCTTTTCCCGTAATACAGGTATTGTATTGGGCATGCGTGGTACGTGAGATTCAGGATTTCGTGCTCATTGTTGGTTTGCATGTGACGCAGTCAATTTTGCTGAGTGTCGCCCGGCGGTGACTGCTGAGCAAAGAGGTTCTATATACTAGTATGTAATAGAGCGCGCGCTCGCATACAGAAGCGGGGCCAATTGAACGACCCGCCGCCATTTTCAGAGATCGACTACCAGAAGCCCGAACCCGGAAGTGCCTATAGTAATACACGTAAAGTACAGTTTCGAATATGGGGTTGGGTTGGAAAAATCATTCTAATTTTAAGGAAAATCAATATTTGTCCATATGCCTCCGGATTTTATAAGAGAGATATATTCTCAACACAGTATATGTGTTTTGATGAAAAAAGGACTTGCTCTAATGTGTCAAACATGTGCCTTAAAAGAAAACTGTACTGACATTTTCAAGTTTCAAGTTTCAAGTTTATTAAAAGTTTCCACAATACAAAAATTACATAAGAACAATAATATGTAACAAGGAATACATTGTTGAATATGTGATTAAGACAATTTGCAGAATTGAATATAAATTGACAATGCATGTAGATGCATATAGATGTAAAGTGGAGGGGTCTTAGAAAAGCAAGCTTGTATAATAAGAACCCCTGGAAAGGCAAGTTAAGACATGTAATATAATAACTCACTACTATATACAAACATTAAAGCCATAGAATAATTCTAGTGGAATTCCTCAATCCCTCACACACACACACACACACACACACACTACCTATGGAATTTTAAAGCAAAACATAATTGGCATTAGACTATATTACTCAAATGGAAAGCGATGAGATGAAGTCATGTATGTAGAATTTAAAAGGAGCAGCATCAATGAGACTGAGAATATCGATGAAGCAAATACTTCCGAGCCAACACTTTAAATCTGGAAAAAGTGGTACTATCTTTAACATCTGAGGGCAACATGTTCCATTCTTTTATGCAAGACACATAAAAAGAATTTAGGGCAATACTGGTAGCTACACGAGGTAGATGCAGAAGGTTTTTCTGTCGTGTATTATGGGAATGAACAACTGAGTTTTTGACGAACAAATCTAGAAATAAGGAGGGAGAACTGGACATGTGAAGCTTGTACATGAATGCCAATGAGTTAAAACACACTAACTCGTTTAGAGGTAAACAACACAGCTGTAAGAACTGGGGGGCACTTGGCCTAGTAAAGTGTGAGCTTGTTATTAGCCTGATAGCTCTCTTTTGTACAATAAACAATTTATGAAGATGGCTGTTATAAGTATTACCCCAGGCAACATTACAATACATCAAGTGAGGCATTATGATGCTATTATACAGTGTAGTCAAGACACTTTTAGGAACAATAAATTTTAGCTTATGCATCACACCAACACCCCGAGAAGCTTTGGAACATACATTTAGTATGTGTTGCTTCCATGACAGAAATTCATTGATAGTAATACCAAGGAATAATACATTTTCGCTTGTAGCTACCTGATGTCCACCAATAATGAGAGAAGGGGTGTTTACAGGTATCCTCTTATTCCTTGTTCTGAAAACAACACATTGTGTCTTCTGAAGATTAAGTGACAATTTATTACAACAAAACCAACGATAAAGTTTGTTAAGTTCTTCATTTGCTGAAGATATTAAACTGTACGCATCCTTGTGGGAGGACAGAAGACTTGTATCATCAGCAAACAGTGAGTAAGTAAACAATGATGTAGCACTGATGATATCATTGATATAGATAAGAAATAATAGTGGGCCTAACACTGAGCCTTGAGGCACTCCACAATCAATGTGGGTGGAAAGCGATTTGGTCCCATTGACAACCACAAACTGCATTCGGTTTTGCAGATAGCTTTTGAACCAGTCTAAAGGAACTCCACGAATACCATAAGATTTAAGTTTGCAGATAAGAATGTGGTGGTCAATGGTGTCAAACGCCTTGGACAAATCTAAGAAAATGCCTAGACAAAATTTCCCTTCATCAAGTGCATGAGCAATAATGTTAGTTAAATGCAATACACCCATACTGGTAGAAGAATATTTGCGAAAACCAAATTGCTCGGGGATCAAAATGCCTTCTACAGCTAAATAATTATTTACTCTCGAGCATACAATCTTTTCTAACAATTTAGAAAATACAGGCAGCAAGGCAATGGGTCTGTAGTTTTCAATGTTTCTGTTATCACTTTTCTTATACACAGGAACTACTTTGGCAATTTTCATCTTGTCTTGAACTATTCCTTGCGACAGAGATTTATTAAATATGTCACACAATGGGACAGCAATGCTATGGATACACTCTTTGACAACCCTAGGAGCTATATTATCAGAACCTGATGACTTAGAGGATTTCAGTGATAAAGCTAGCATTATTATTTCAGATGCAGTAGTGGGCTTCAAAAATAAAGATTTGCTGTTTTTTGTAGGTTTCAAATAATCCTGAAAAGTATTGGATGTACTTGGGATCTTTTCACTTATCTTAGCAGCAATTCCTGCAAAATACTGATTGAAATGTTCAGCCTTTTGCGTATTTGTACTTAATGAAATATCACCATTATACATTTCTGAGGGAAGGTTGTGACATTTCCCCTTTCCGATCAATTTGTTTATATGGAACCATGTTTTTTTGATATCCCCTTTTATATCATGGAATAGATTTCTAAAATATTTTTGCTTTGAAAAGCGCACAACATTTGTCAATTCATTCTTGTAATCAACATAATTCTTCTTATTTATCCAGGTTGGATGTTTAATGAATAATTTATAGAGCTTATGCTTCTTCCTAATGGACCTAAGCAAACTATGTGTGATCCAGGGTTTCTTACATCCCTTCTTGGCACATGATTCAACAACAGGAAAGCATTTGTCATACACATCACCAAATACATTAATAAAATAATCGTATGAATCATTTGCACTAGTTAAGCTATATAGGTCATGCCAGTCAACTTCTAAAAGCTTCTGTTTGAAAATAGATATGTTCTCAGCATTGACTGCGTGCTTAGTTTTTATACTTCTTTCACCATTTGATATGCTTACTTTTCCTTTGTCTATACAATAAATAGGCAAATGATCAGATAGGTCTGAAAATATAAGACCACTCTCAACATTATTTTGAATACAATTTGTGAAAAAATTATCAATCAGGGTAGCAGAGGTGTCAGTAATGCGAGTAGGTTTAGTGATGAGAGGGAACATATTATGTGAATACATAAGATCCAAGAACCCCTTCACACTATCATCATAATCAGAATTTAGCAGATTGATATTGAAGTCACCCATAACATAAACAAACTTGTTCTCCCTAGATAACGTTTGCATATATGCTCTTCAACATTATCACAAAATGATTCAATATCACTTCTTGGAGCCCTATAAATACACCCAACTACAATATGCTTTTCCTTATCATCAACTTCAATAAAAATTGACTCATAACCAGGTTTACTACCAGACAAATCACACCGTAGCTTATAATCGATGGAGTCTTTAATATATAAGGCAACACCACCACCAATGCTATCAGGTCTACAGATGTTGATTAGGGAGTAACCTTGCAACTTGAATAAATTAGCATCAGTTGATGTCTTAAACCAAGTTTCAGAGACACCAATGAAAGAAAAATCATGGTGTAAACACTCAAGCAACACTTGCAAATTATCATGATTTTTAACAAGGCTCCTAGCATTTATATGAAGCATAGTAAAATTCTCATGTGGTTCGCTGCATGCAAGCTTTTCCTGAAAGTCATCACAACTTACATAATTACATTCCCTTACTGTGGAATTTAAGTCATCGTCAAGGTCAACATCCAGTTCAAAGTCATTGGGCAACATTTTTCATGTTATTTCAAAATCTAAACATGACAATCTGCATGTAGGCTCTTGAAAACAGCACAATGCTGCAAGAAAGGTAGACAGTATAAAAATGCTTGCATTAAAAAGGTTCATAGGTACACATACACACACAAGAACATACACACATACACACACACAATAACAGAAGATATTTGCAAAAACTTCAATGAACAAACACATTAAAGGTAAAAAGGCAATGAATAAAAACCTGGGGGCTTCTGCCAGGAGAAATTGAATACTTACATGTACATGTATCCACCCGACATTGTGTATACTTACTATACTTACAACTTGTATATAAGTACATGTATCCACCCTACTTAGGCCTACTGTAACTAATAAATGAACAAGACCCATTAGTACAATGTCCTTGTACATACATGTAGGAGTGGCAAATAGTATTGAAATGTGAAGTACCAATAATACAGTACTACGTAAAAATTCAACAAAAATGTTGTACATGTTTATACATGCCATATAAAGCAATACAGTGGACCCTCACTATGAATAAACACCATATAAACACCATTTTCTAATTGTCTGATAATTCTAATCTACATTTTTTGATGCCTACTACTGGAAAGAGAGGATTGTAAAACCCAGGATAAGCCTGTAATGATTTTTTGAAAAACATGAAAACGAGCAAGCCATGGAACGATCCACGCAATTTGGCCTACGTCACAGGTGCTCTTTGTGCACAACTCCGACATTAGCAAGACGAACTACATAATGCCAATTTACTGATGAAATCTCACACGAAGCACTCCAAAAGCTGTTATTTAGTATAATTGCAATGGAGCTATAATAAATATGTTAAACAATATCTATTAATCTTTAAACGCAAGCTCTTCAACAGCTTTTTATTCAGATAAAACTTGTGGGGAAATTCCAGATATGCAAAATGAAATTGGCATCGTTATCCGAACGTGCTGCCCAAAGAAGACCGTGTGTAAGTAACGTTACGCATTGATGATCATGATCGAGCGATGGTTCGCCAGTTCAAACTATCTAACGTAGGGCCTAGATGAGGGCTGAGTGAATCTCGAAAATCCAAATGTAGATAGACTCTCTTCAACGGCACGCACGATTTACGCTTAGTGAGATGAAAACGGTACCCAGTACACATATACTCTGAAATGCTAGAACTAGGACTAGGACTACTGAGCAGTCAAGGAGTAGGTTCTACGTGGCAGTCCAAGTTTTGATGAGTAGCTAGGCCCTACACTCACTCACCGTCGACATTGCAGCTGTAGGCCCTATGTGCACAGCGCTAAGGCACAGCGTAACGTTACATACCCTGCTGCCAGAACTTGAAGAAAGTCCAGACGAAAGTCCAGATCCCAGATCTAGATCTGGACCCTTGTCCTGCAGGCACTGTTGTTCCTGTGCTGAATTTTTCAGGTAAGGTATCTGCTTTATGGATTTCCGATGTTTTGCAGTCGAGTAAATCTCATAGTGGTGTTCTTTACACCAAGGACTAATGTTAGATCTAACAGTTTGTTTCAGTAGGCCTACTAGGACCCATATCTCGGAAGAGTGGCCTGACCACGTAGATTCTAACACAGTGTCGCCGCTTCGCGATCCCAGCGCTGGTGTAGGTATAGACATAGTGCTAGCGTACTTCCGTATCCATGTAGATATCTCAAAATTCACCTTGCCAAATGGCACCAAACTCACAGGAAGTACTTTATGATTCATATCCAACAGCTCACATTAATTGGAAACAAATCACATGTCGGGAAGCGTAAGTGTAGATGTCGACTTTCCTGTCGGCGTCGCTAAAAAATAATCTGCTCTACGACTAACATGAGTGATTGCGGCCAGGCCCTACCTAGCTAAGACTTTAAAGAGTGTCTATCTGCTGCGCACGCACAGACTGAAGTTAGCCATTTAATATCATGAGACAAATCTTTCAAGTAATCGGGGGCAATAAATAAATTTACAAATTATTTGTGGTAAGTTGAATGAAAAATGTAGTTCCTATATCACACAAGTCGCAAAAATCATTACACTTTTGAGTTTAGTTCTCGCGTAAATTCCCCGTTCGCACAGTACTAGTCGGCTAACTTCAGTTCTAGATTGTGCATCTTGCGTTCGCCAAGATCTCTCGCGAAGAGTGATTTTTTTTTTTTTTTGAGTGACGACTTGAAAGTCGGCGTCAATATTGATACTTCTCGATTGCTGATTTCGTTCAAATATAATATAAATATATATAAATATATAATACTTTGAAATATGCTATGAAGTATATCCTGTAATTTTGGTGCGATTTGGTTTAGTGAAATTTGAGATATCTACATGGATAGAACAGTACACAAGCGCCGCCTGCTAGCTAAATAAGGCCTAAGCGTCGTCTGCTACTCGATACGATGTAATCAGTAATAGTGAGAGCACCTGTGACATCATAACATCCGGGCTCGTCAGCTCATTAGCATAATACTCACTTAAAAAGTTCCATTTTTAACATTAAATTACGGACTTAATCGTTATGAAATTTTGATTCTGTTTGCACCGCTGGGTCTTTCAGAATTAAAAGAACAACATATAAAAGAAATAAAAAACCGGTAAAATGCCCTTTTAAACATGAAGCCAAAATTGCCAAACAGGCATTCATGCATTCATACTACAGAAGATTGCAGAAAGGTACAGTGTATGCTCTTTGGTATGGGAGTACTGATTTCACGTAATATATGTCACTTAGAAACATCAGACACACATTAGTTGGGGGCCTAAGGGCTCAAAATGGGTTGTTTGCTTCAGATTCTTCCAAAAGCACCAAATTTGGCTCATAGGTCCCTTGTACCATACTCTTTCGATTTTTGATGGGCGCCAAGACTAAAAACCCTTGGGGCCGCCATATTGGTAAAATCCAATATGGCCGCCATCCGGATTACAGGTCAACTGCAGTTACAAATTGAAAAGGTTGATTAATGTTATGAATCCCATGTGGAAGATTTTACGGGGTTAGAGAATGTGATTCTAAATATCATTTCTGCATTTCAAGGTCACTCTCACCTCTCAAGGTCACTTCAAGGTCAAATAAGATTTAAATCAGGCATTTTGTGCATTTTTCGAAATGGTGTCTGTGAGCATTCAACTGCAATTCACTGGTACCCCTATTTGTCCGTTTGTCACCTCTTCCATACTCCTTCAATGGTCAATTAGGGCCAAGAGCGGTTCCATCCCCCTACATTATCAATAATGATTATGACAAATAAATGAAAAAAATATATATTTAATATATATATATATATATATATATATATATATTATTGAAATCTTTGAGCACAGAAAACGGGCTTCCATTGGTTTCGTTTTCTTTTTTTTTTCACTATTTATCAATTGTTTCTGGTCAGTTTTTCCTTTCTTTGTTTCAATATATTATATATATATATATATATATATATATATATATAATTTAAATACGGCCGCCATCCTGTTCCAAGGTGCCGAATCAGGGTGCAATGGCAAAGAGGGTAATAACACGCCTAATCTTATTTTGTCTTCTTTTTTCTTTCTGACGAGATAGCTGGATAGCCCGTATACAACTAGCTGGTCAGTTGCATGTACTTGGGGTGGACCACTTTACCGATTTATGCACCTTGAATTTTCCGATAACGGAATGCCGATTCGGGATCTTGTCATCTGTCTGGGTTTGTGATTCTTACACACAAGGGACTTCCACTTTTTATATCCTAGTGATGAGGTGCAAAGTGTTGTGCCTATACTACACACACCATTGCTCAGCTAGACTTGAGATACGTGGGATTCGAACCTGCGCCGGAACACAAGTCTTTAGACCGCATGCCATACGCTACCGACTGAGCCACCTCGTCACCTTTCATGGTCAATTACATAAGTTTCCAGCTGGCAAGCGATATGATTCTCCTCCTGCTGAAATTGACAAGACAGACCCCCTTGACAAGACAGCGTCTGCTTCTTCAGTGAAAGAAGCAATGGCCGAAGCTCCCAGGGAATGGAGCTCCTCAATCCAGGTCAGACCAGTATTCTAAGGGCAGTTAACTAAATTCGATCATTAAAGTCCTTTAATGGCAGTATCTTATCAGAGTAGGTGAAGACAATTCAGCTGAAGGTTTTTTCTTATCTTTTTTTTTTCTTATCTTTTTATCAAACGGAACCGTTTCTCTACTGAAAGCGCAAATGACTAGGGAGACTGAACACCTATTGATGTTGTATGGAATACTGATCCTGAAGAAATTAATCTTAACATTTTTGTGCAGCAACACTGTGCAGTCCTCTGACAAGAGATGGTGATGGCACCACTCAAATCTCAAGTTATGATTGGAAGAGCGTAGCGTCTTGCTGAAAATTACGATTGAAAAATAAAGAACTGCCCTCATTTATCAGCGCACAGATATCCAAGAATAAATTGGACGGACAACTCATCCTGAGCACCTGACTCGAGACGGAAATATCCAACAGGAATTGTGATCTCACAACCCTTCAGCTTTCCAACATCTTAGATGCGATCTACGTAAAGATATCCTTACAAAGGATGACATAATGTTTTCTGAAAGCATTTTCTGAAAACAGTATACAATCTCACGGATGAGCATAACATCACATTTTCGGTAGTGTGCTTTTTTTAATCCCTTTGATCTGAGGGAGTTACCGGTGGGTCGTGGTCTTTCCTGTACAGCATACCTCTCTTCCACAGCACAACATCAGGCACTGACACGGTGCGACATTAACTTCAGGCTTGCTTTAATGTGGAATGCAAAATGCCTAAGTAGTATGGGTCAGCAAACCAGAGCTCACTGACACATTAACTACTTTAGTAATCGTGCTCATGTCCAGCAAGGACTGATGAGCAACAAGGTTTATGGCGCAGCCAGCGTCAACGAGGGTAGGCATCATCTCGTCATAACGTGGGAGCAGATCATCAGAAACCACCCTATCTGCTCAAGAGGCGCTGTATCAACTTTTCGAAGATGAGTGCTGCTGCAAGTGAGTTTCTACTGGAATCATGACAGCATGGGTCATGATGTGATCCCTGACTTCAGGGAGTGGAGTTGGAGGAAAGATGACACAGGTACATGGGATTAATAGTACTATCAGCCACTCTCCGCAATGCTTCAGTACCAAATTTCATTCTTCTGCGCCACAGCTGTTTCAAGTCATGCATTGGGAGGTGGAAAATATGGAAATGGAGAAAAAAAAAGTAATGAAATGAAATGAATGAATGAATGAATGAATGAATGAATGAATGAATGAATGTGAAAATGCACAATGTAGAGCAGTTGTCAGATGAGCCATGGTCAGTAGTTTGATATTGCTGCAAACTTAAAGTGGGGGTGGGGGAGGGAATTGAGGGCCTATCTGAGGGGAGGAGACATTGTCGCAATGCCAGCGTCTCGAAGAAATTATTTTCGCTATCACAACTAAACCGATTTCCAGGCGATGTCCAAGACGTCTTCAAACAAAGGGACAACTTATTTGCTTGGAAGTCACGGGGATGTTGGCACGGCTTTTGCAGTCGCAGGGACTCATCAGAGACGTCTTTTCTCAGCGACTTCTCCATCTCGTCGCCATTACGTTATTACGGCCTCCACAATATGCGGGGACATCTCGAAGATGTTGCAGACAAATTTAGTCGCCACGACATGGCCACAGTGATGGAGACTTCTCAGAGATGTCTCGTAGACGTCTCGGAGACAAGCTGGAAGACGAAAATAGTCTCTGCAAAAAATCGAAAATGTTCGATTCTCCGGCAAATCCTGGAGATTGGGCTCGTCTCCAGACGCGTCGCAGAGATGTTGCGGAGAGTAGAGTTGCAACCTATAGTCTTCAGACCAACGAGATACCAACTTATAAAGTCTTGTGATATCATACCAATTTGCGTCCAAGCACTTTGGATATAATCTCAATAGACCCTAGAAGGTTTCATGAAGTTGTACTATAGCATATCTAATCTGTGCCCTGTTAATGGTGTCACTGTGGCACCTGTGAAATATGCTTGTTCCCTACATGGCGTCACCAGGACCTTCATGTTCTCTGAACGGCATATTTAGCCGTGGAGGCACATAAAATTTCCTGTAAGGACTTTGGAGTCGAACTTTCTTACACAAGTTCGAAAATAGCAAATTGATGCCTACCTGATGTACTAAAAATCCCTTAAACACGACAGAATTTGTTTTTCTTTTTTCATCCAGATTAGGAGTGATCTTCATAATTATTATTACACTGTATTGAAATCTGAATTACGAATATCTGTTGTGATTGAGGATCCCTGAACTGCAACAGAGAAATAAAAACACTTCTCTTTTTAGTGGCAACGTCAAGAACGCTGGTAATATAGAGAGTATCCCCCTCCCCTTATTGCTAAGCTATTAATATATTAGGTAGCAATAGGAATCTATTTCTCATATATGTATGTTTTTATTACATTCCTTGCAGATGAAGATGGAAATAATAATCCAATAATCAAATCTTGAAAACTCTTTGAAAGGGCATTACCCATAATTCTAACTAGCTCTTTTGGTTGTCATTAAAGCAAATGCAAATATATTGAATTCCGCAAATATGACCAGTCGGTGAGGACATTCTTCTTAGCGCCTGTAATGTAAAAATAATTATTGGAATGATTGTGGCATGAACTATGATATTCCATAGCTTTGGACAGAACCTTACCTCAAAGCTTGTGTAGCCATATTTTAACAGGCCATAATTGAAATGATGCAGAAAAAAAAAATTACCGTAAGTAATCATCAAAAATGAAATTGAAGGGTTACCAAGTCTTCAAATTCAATTGTGAAATAAGGATCTGAGTAAGATCCCTTAAACTTAATTACTCTCAGAAAGGGGTTCTTATTATAATTCATGAGTGTATACCTAGTGTTTGAAATCTTAACACGAAAGCAGATAATTCATATTGATGTTACTCGTGAGAAAGCCCACCTCTCCCTCTCTCACAGCCCTCAACAACTGCAATTCTATTAGCAGGGCTGGCATTCCTCTTATATTGACTATAGGCAAGCCATTTTCTAAATCATCTATTGTGAATATAATGGTTTGACTCCAAATGACCTTTAGGGAGACCCTATAGGGAAAAGTTGACATCAGACCATAAAAATAATTTCAGAATCGAATTCCTTGACCCATAAAACCGCTAGAGCTGAATTATTGTAACGCTTTAAAGGTTTTTAATTGTTATACTGGCTTTTAAACGTAGGTGGCAGCCATATTAGATTTTGCAAATATGCGGCCCTGGAGGGCGCCCTTCACAAGAAATACGCCTTTTTTCAGCCGTCGACAACTGCAATTCTATTACTCAGGCTGGCATTCCTGGAATATTGACCATGGGCAAGCCATTTTTTTCAATAAACTGTTATGAATACAATGGCTTGACCCCGATATGACCTTAAGGTGACCTTACAAGAAAAAATTGACTTCAAACTACAAAAACAACTTCAGATTCGAATTCCTTGACCCAGAAAACCTCTTAACCTTACTTTTTAAATGATTGTAACCCTTTTATGTTTTCAAATGCAGGTGACCTTTAAACGTGATATGGCGGTCATATTGGATTTTGCCAATATGGCCGCCCCAGAGGGCGCCCTTCTTGGCGCCCATCAAAAATCGAAATAGTATGGTTTGGGCTACATGTGTGCCAAATTTTGGTGCTTTTGGAAAATTTTGAACCAAAAATCCCTTGCGCCCCCCACTACATACAACACTTTATTTTTTTCCATGATATTTTATTGATTTCATTCAAATTAATCATAAATCAACCCATTCTGGGTGTAACATGAACATAAGAACGGTACAAATGCCATTCAAAAGACAAATCCATTACCAGCTTATACTGCCCATCATCTCCCTTCAAACATAACAGCTCGATTATAAATCAATCCTACTGACCATTTCTTCACGAGAAAGTATTGACATGTACAAAAAAAAATGTATATATATATATGTATCTTTGACTATGGTATACTTATACTGCCAATCATCTCTCTTCAACATAACAACTCGATTATAAATCGAGTATGTAAGGGTATACAAGGGTATATACATAAAAAAGCAACAAAAATACGTTATACAAACTAGAATGAAATCATTTCATTGAAATCAAATCCCCATCCCCCACCAACCCCGATGCACTCAAACCTATCCCACACCCCCACCACAACCCCAAACACATACATCCACAACCACCACACACATACACCCCAAACACCAACACACATACACACCAACACCAAAAACGCACATAAACACATACACCCCACACACACACACAAAACACACCCGAAGCGATACCACCTTCCTTCCTAATAAAAACGACTTCCAAATTCAGAAACATTTTCCCATTTTAGCAAATGTAATCCCAACTTATTTCTTTTTATAGCAATTTCTTTTTCTTCATTACTTATTATTCTTTTACAAACACACACTCCCACACGTACGCATACAGCACACACTCCCACACACACACACCCACCCACACACACACACATACGCACACACATGTACACACCAAACAAAATTTTTTTTTTCAAATTCCTACACACACACACACAAAACACACTGTGTGTTGTGTGTATGTGTGTGTGTGTATGTGTGTTGGAATTTGAAAAAAAAATGTGGTTTGGTGTGTACGGTGTGTGTGCGTATGTGTGTGTTTGTTGTGGGTGTGTGTGTGTGTGCTGTATGCGTACGTGTGGGAGTGTGTGTTGTATGTGTGTCTGATGTTTCTAAGTGACGTATGTGAAATCAGTACTCCCATACCAAAGAGTATACACTGTACCTTTCTGCAGTCTTTATTATGTAGTATGAATGCCTGTTTGGCAATTTCGGCTTCATGTTAAGGCACATATTTGACATATTAGAGCAAGTCATTTTTTCATCAAAACACTTATACTGTGTTGAGAATGTATCTCACTTATAAAATCCGGAGGCATATGGACAAATATTGATTTTCCTTAAAATTAGAATGATTTTTCCAACCCAACCCCATCTTCGAAGCTGTACTTTATGTGTATTACTATATGCACTTCCGGGTTCGGGCTTCTGGTAGTCGACCTCAACAGTCTTTCGTGCGCGCGCGCCACTGTTCAATTGGCCCCGTTTTCATTTGTACGCACTGAATGGTGAGCGCTTACTCTATTACATAATATAGAACCTCTTTGCTGCTGAGCTGCTGCCGCGCACGCTGCATGCAGCAATGCGTTGTGTGTGCTGTGACATGCAACGCTACAGTGACGCGATTATATATACATGGGACCGACCTGTACGCTTTGCGTTCGTGTCATTTTTGACATCACCTTCTGGTTTTTTTTTTTTTTTTTTTCCGACACAACCATGGCCGGGAATATTATGGTATGAAATTTAAAATGCAAGCAGATAAATAAATCTCGGTGTACTTTGTTCGAATGGCGCTTTGGTTCCGCAACCACACTTCGTGAATTTTAGGATGATTTTCGAGGCATATTTTTGGTAATTTTGCTCGCCAGATTTTCGCTAGAATTTCACATTTTATCATTGTCAAATCCTTTAATATGTTATATGTGCATATTCGGACATGTTTTCAAATTCAAACTAACTCAATTTTAATCCGAAAATATGTTTCCTTAAATTGTTATTAACTTGAGAAGTTGTTTACTTTTTCTCAACTACGCGAGTACATGTTGTATACTTTATGCAAATGAGGCTCGGCTGCCGATGGATTTCTGCGAGATAATTGGGGTGCTCCACCGCGCCTGATTCAGTATCCGAATTATGTGAGACGCACCGAAAGTCAGTTTCCTCTATAGCGATTGATTATCCTTTTACAACTGAACTGGAAGACCTCTATGCTAAGTAGGGGCCGCGGAACCATTGTTGTTGTTGTTATTAGTGGTGTGTGTGCTTTTTTTTTTTTTTTTTTTTTTTTTTTTTTTTGAAGTGGATAAGAGTATAGCCAGTGATACACCCACCCCGGGCTTTTGACGGGAGGAAAAAACGAAAATATTTTAATTCTTTTTAATTCTTTTTAATTCTTCTATTTTAATTAATATTGTTTTTCTTAACTTGCCTTTTTCGCAGATTCCATAAAGCGTGTGTATGTGTGTGTGTGGGGGGGGGGGGGGAGGAGGTCAACTGAAGTGCAACGAATGGCTGGAAAATAAAACTCACCTTTCTCTACAACTACATTGACAGTGATCTCCGTTTGTTGAGCTGAATTGCCATGTTGCACGATGCATGTGTACGTCCCATTATGCACAGGACCAACATTCTCTATCTCGAGAAATGTCTTGTTCACGAGTTTCAATCCACTTTGGAACCGTGTGGAATGATTGGAAATGTAATCGGCTTCTATCAAAAGCTCCTTTAAGCCGTCCTCGATCAGCTTGTACCACTTGACTGACTGGACATCGAGTTGAACCTCCATGGCAGCATCGATGCACGGGACCACCTTTTCGCTGCCACTCAAGAGGTGGACGTCAGTCTGAACATAGTTTACTGTGATCAGATTTTAAAAAAAAAAGAAGAAAGAAACGACATGAAGGTGCCTTCTTTGCTGCCTCTCTTAAGCTGGACGACGTCGGTACGAACATGGGTAACTGCAATCAGATTTAAACGGGAAACGACCTTCGTAACCAAGAATAAATTCTTCCAACCACAATTTGATGACAACAGATATTTGGAGTTATTTTAACGGTCCTTAGAACTAAGCGTATTACATATAATAGACATGCTGAATGTGTAAACATCACACAATCATCACTGTGTTATGCAAATGACTCCATAATGATTCAATATTTAATATAACCGTGAATCTATGAAGAGAAACAATAAACTCGGCCAAGAAGCATTCTTTGAGAAATTGATGTATGGACTTATTCAGATACAAGCAAGGTTTTTTCAATATGAGAGACGGGAAGTGAGAAAATTCATTCGAAAGTATATTGTGAGAGCTGCCAGTTAAAAATAAAAATAAAAATAAAATATATATATATATATATATATATATATATATATACATATGATACAATGTTCTAAAAGAAAATGAAATTCACTCGTCACCGAACCTTCCCATCGATTTTGTTGTAGCAGGTTATTATCATTGGTTCTCCTTAACTTTCTGAAGCTCTAAGATCATTACTGATGCGTTACACTCGGGGTAGATCGCACGGTTCTCATCAGGGGCCATGGACCATTGTCGTTGTTTGTTTGTTTGTTTGTTTTATTTTTATTTCTTTTTTTTTATGAGAGTATGGTCACTGGTACCCTTACCCCGCGCTTTAGACGGGAGGATATCACTAAACCTTCGAAAAATATGGGCATTAATTTTTCCTCAATTTTATTTTCGATTATCTTTTTAACAGATTCCATAAAGTGTGCGTTTGTGGCGGAGAGGGCGTCAGCTAAATGAAACGGGACTGGCTGTAAAACAAAACTCACCGTTCTCTACAACGATAAAGTTGAAAGTGATTTCCGTTTGTTGAGCTGAATTGCTCCGTTGCACGATGCACGTGTAATTCCCATTATGCTCAGGACCAACATTCTCTATCTCGAGAAATGTCTTGTTCACGAGTTTGAATCCACGTTGGAACCGCATGGAATGATTGGAAATGTAATCGGCTTCTATCAAAAGCTCCTTCAAGCCGTCCTCAATCAGCCTATACCACTTGACTGACTGGATGACAAGTTGAACCTCGGTAACATTAATGCACGGGACCACCGCTTGGCTGTATCTCACGAGGTAGACGTCAGTAGGAACATGGTTCACTACGATTAGATTTTAACAAGAAAGCTGCCCTCTCAATAAATCATTTCATGCAAAAGTTCACGACAACAGTCATTTGATTTTTTTTCTAATCGCCCTTTAAACAAATTGAAGGTATTAATATCCAGACCTACTGAAAGTTTAGACACCACACTTTAATCAGTAATGAAAATAATTCCACGGTAATTCAATATACTCATTTAACCGTTAATATATATTAATAGAAACAATACATTCAGCCAAGAAGGGTTCTCTGAAAAGTTGTTTCTCTTGAGCCTGATTCCGATTCAAGGAAGGTATTTCATTTTATTATGAGACACAAGAAAATTGTCTCGAAAGTACACAAGATATTTTGAGAGCTGCCATTTTCCAGATGGACAGAATTTTGAACTGTGCGTACAATGTACCAAAAGAAAATGAAATTCACTGGTAACTAGATCTGTCGTCTTTGGGACATGATACACTCTAAGAAAAAAAGGTTCTTTTGAGCACCATTAAATGGTTCTCAGCACTGTCACAATAGCGACACCCTTTTAGGTGCTCGTGAGAACCTTTTCTAAATGGTGCTTGTCGGCACCTTTTGCAAAAGGTGCCCATTAGAACCTTTTTCCCGATGAAATGGTGCTCGTCAGTACCATTTAAAAGGTGCCCATGGGCACCTTTTTGACTAAAGATGGGCACCTTTTTGACTCTTTTCAAAAGGTGCTCATGAGAACCATTTCATTGGAAAAGGTTCTAATGGGCACCATTGTTAAAAGGTGCTGACAGGCACCATTTAAAAAAGGTTCTCACAGGCTCCAAAAAAGGTGTCGCTATTGTGACAGTGCTGAGAACCATTTAATGGTGCTCAAAAGAACCTTTTTTTTTTCTTAGAATGTAGTATGTGAATTGATGTCTGTGTATTTTTGGTGTGTTTCACATGCAGTGCTGGTAAGGTGCTTCACTGGCACCATTCTTAAAGGTACATTACCTATCTGCATTGAAAATGTGCATCACAAACTCATTTGAAATGAAATGAATTCATCTGAATTTCATCTCATCAGTCAAACATACGTTCAAAACATGTATACATATATATTAGCAATACATCAGCATATCATACATTATCATTGACACTGGAAAAAAAAAGAGCAAGGATAACACACCCATGCACACACAGTTTCACAAGCATGAATACATGTACATGACAGTCACCAATATTTTTTCATGAAACATTACTCAATAACTGAAAACCACAGAAATTTGCTCTTTCATAAATTCGCAGAAATGTATTTATTCACCTTCACTTTTACAATCTAAAGGTGAGGTTTGTATTTGTCATGTTATAATCTGTCAAATATTCTTAACAAAATATTTTCATTTGTTCACTAATTTTTTTCCACAATATTTGTCATTTGTGTACCGAGCAGTTCTTGAAACACCATCACACATCTCTGTACAGATCATGAAATAGCAAGAGGTGCATCAGGCTTTTGAAACACATAACAAAATTTCTAATTCTCTGTGAAATAATTCCTGCATGGATGAGATACAGCAATTGATAGGCAGAAGGCAAGTACATTACCTGCTTAAGTAGTATGAGGAACTTTTTTCCACATATTTGCTAGTTTGTTCGGTGTTGTTGTTGTTTTTTTTTTCCTTTTAACGCATATTTGTCCTAAAAGCAACTACAAAGGGCAGGAAATCAATTCCATTAAACAGGACCTTTGGTATTGTCACAGAAAACATACATTATATTGCTGGTACTGTATGATACTTCGGATAGGATAAGCTTTACACTTCTTCACTTCACTTCACTTCACATTCATAACGTCGAGTACTTGAATTAACTTATCTTTGTATACGAGTGACCTTTTTTGTTGTTGTTGTTCTGCAATTTGAAAGCACCATACATCTATACAACTGCAAATACAAGAAGAGTATCAATTCAGGTTAACGAAATCATGACTTCTGACAATTTACAGCATGTCCTACGAAAACACACACAAAAAAAGAAAAGAAAAGAACAGAGACTCCAACCCCAAGCACCTTCTGATCTGGAGATTCTCCCGCCCGAAACCCCTAGCAAACGGGAGACTCCAAGTTGATGTGTGCGAAGCGCAAAGTTCCTAGGATTCTAGATGTTCTCTGGTGCTATCTTAGGCTTATTTTTTCAACATACGATAGAAATAAGTAAGAAATCCTTTCAACCGGGAGACACAGAGCCAGGGCGGGAGAAATCAAATCTCAAACGGGAGAACGGGAGATTGTGCAAAAATGGGCTTTCGGCGGGAGATCTCCCGTCGAAAACGGGAGAGTTGGAGTCTCTGAAAGAAAAGAACACATTGTTTTATAATGAGAAGGATAATAAGAATCCCAAGGGGAAAAGAGCTAGGATACCACACCCACACAGTTTCACAAGCATGAATGAACAAAATTCCTCAACCATGATCTAAAATATATAACATTGGGAATCGATAAAAATTTGAAGAGTTTGATAGCAAAAACCGATAAGTCCATTTTTGAAGATTTTGAAGTACGGTCTCTGTCATAAAGTACAAAATAATACCTTTTAAATCATATATTGGTTAATACATATAAAGGTACATTTTTGAAGTTATGGTCAAAAGAAGCAAAAATTTTCTTATTGTTCTCTTTATTTTTCTTGACCTTTAATCGCAAATATCTCCATTTGGCAAATATGGACTTATCGGTTTTTGCGAACAAACTCTTCATTTACACTTTTTTAAAAAGCAGAGCAACAAATTCATTACAGTAAACTATATGCAGGCCTAAAGCTGAGGTTTGAATTTGCTGTCCTATAACCTGCCTATGACAATAATATGTTGTTAGCATTTGTCATTTTGTTCACCAAATTTGCCAACAGTCTTTTAAACACCACACATGTACATTTTGTATTTCTGCAAAAGCAATATAAACTGGTGACAAGAGGTGCATCAGTGCTTTGAAATAAATTACATAATCTTCAATTGTCAACACAATACGTAATTCCTGCGTGTGTATAAATGCAATTCAAAGTTTTACCAGTCTAGGTGCAAACTTTAAAAGTGTGCAGAAATCGATCACACAATGACTGGAGAGTCATAAAGAGCATTTTCCTTTTGTGCTTTTAAAGTTTAGAACTATGAATGACTCCACTTCTCAGATTGGCATCTGGTCTGATCTCATTACGTCTACCCCCCCCCCCCCCCATATACAGTTGATTCAAAGCTGTTAAATGCAAATTATAGTGAAACATTATCACTGGTACATTGTAAGTTGCAAATACTATATTGGGATCATAACAAAACATGTGACCCTCCATCACACAAACCAACAAAAAGTCGCCTGACGTGAATATTTGGTTGATGGCAGATTCAGAAAGAGCAGCTATAAAATACACTATAAGTCAATGCAAACGAACTTACCTACCCTATCTACATATTTCTCAAAGGTTTTCTCTGGCAGCATCAGTGTGTTTTCTTTGACTCAGCTCATTCTTGGCTAGCGTAGGTTTCTGGTCGATGCTGTCAACGGGCTATCGGGCTAAAACTGTCATTCTGATCGATGTATCCTTTTGGTCACCCAGCTCATTCTTGAGTAGCCCATCGGTTCTGTTTGATGCTGTCAACGGGCTATCACAGGCTGTCATTCTGGTCGATGTATCGTCTTAGCCACACAGCTCATTCTCGACTAGCCCAGGGTTCTGGCTGATGCTGCAAATGGGCTATCCCGGGCTCTTATTCTGATCGATGAATTCTTGTGGCCGCCCAGCTCATTCTTGGCTAGTGGTAAGCCTACGGTTCTGGCCGATGTTATCAACGGTCTGTCATGTGCTGTCTCTCTGATCAATGTAGAGTCTACCTTTTTCCCTATACCGCACCAGCGACCCAAACACGTACGTACTGCTTCATCGTCCCGGCCAGAGTTACTTGTTCCCTGGTTTCTGTGCATGTTGGTGTGTCCACTTCCCTGATATATGAATTGAAAGATACAATAGACCTACACCGCGTTAATAAAACAATGTCATTGCTATAATTCGATAAACAGAACACGGCATTACACGGCGTGACTCCTCACTAAGAACAAGCCTGAAAACATACTGAAGAGATTTTGACCCAACAGTTAGGCCTACTGGGCTGTAGACATCAGACCTCTACTGGCTCTAACGTTTAACACTGACAGTTATACATTGTAACTTATAAGCTTCTATACACATTAGAACAAATTTCCTTATTACATGTACCCTTGGTAGACGGTATAGACCTTACCCCGGGGCGCTCCTTGTAGCACAGTTATCTTTGCGTTCGGCGTTTGGGCTATGTTTCGGAGTTAGTAGACTCTATTTTTAATAGGCATAGAAATGTCTAACAATCAGTTAAACGTTACATGCATACATGTACCTAGCTCAGTAACTTAGCCCGGCCCAGTCGCTGTAAAAACGTGACAGCCATGCTCCGGCCCCGCACGGCGTCTGTTCGGGCTAGCCCATGAGCCATTGCTAAATATGCCAAATTTTTAATTGTAAAGTGTCAGCTCTGCCGAACATGTTATTGATAGATCTGGATCTACTGTACCTGACAGATGGTAAACATTACACAAGATAGCAGCTTCGATCAAATTAGATCTAACATTAGGATCTAGCTAACCGTTAACTGTTAAAGGTTATAATCACTGACTGAAAACAAAAACTGAGTGATGAATCTAACACGTAACATTCTAACTTGATTTTGTACCAACGTCGAACGAATAAATGTCATCTAAAAATGAGATAAAACCACATTAAAACTAAAAATCTTACCTCTTCTCCTAAATTGTGATGATTGCCATGGCGAAAATGAAATTGACAGTGACACGTTTCCAGTCCACTTTGTCAAAATTAATGTCTAACGATACCAGGTGCCGTTCGTTATGGGTGTGATGTGTTGTGTGTATGAAAGTGTCTACACTATCCGTCTGCCGCTGCATGTATGGTATTGCATTGGCACTCTGCCGCTATGTGGTGGTAGGTTTGCATAGGCGCAGTACTGGGCGCAGGCAGGCAGCACAGGGCTATAGCCGCGGCGCGTGCCGCCGCGGTTACATACTAGTAGTCCTACAGTGCAGTACTAGTATGTGTACGTTTACGCGTACGCATATCTGATCGAGCGCTAAAATTGGATGGTGGCAGCTGTCAGTTGGCACGCAGCCAAGAGAAGTCATTAGTCTACGATAAAAACAATATGTACTTTTTATTATCACAGCAGTAGAAACACATACAATATTTTTGTACCAATACCACAGTTTTGGTGATTCTTAAATCTGACATTCGAATATACAGCAAGGGGAAAAATGAAAGTGGACCTAAAGATATTGTTTGACCTGCAGGAGTACCACAAATAACACTCGGGGACTGGGTCGCATACTAGCAAATGGTGACGAACGGAACCATTTCGATTGGGAACCATTTATAGGTGCTCATCGGAACCATTTTGCGAGAACCATCCGATGAGAACCATTTTGGAGCCGACGAGAACCATTTGAGAACCTTTTTTTCTTAGAGTGTACATATATGGTATAAGTTTGAAATTGATAGGCATAGGACTTTCTGAGCTAACCTCTACACAACGTTTGAAGAGAAATAAGAAGAAGAAGAAGAAGAAGTAGAAGAAAGAATCCGTTCAAAAACAGAAGGTGATCCGAGAGGATACTCGGATCACCTAATTAACCTTCCGATCACTTTTGTTGTTGCAGGTTATTGTGGATTTTTTCTTTCTAAAGTTGTAAGGTTAATACCGACCCGTTAGACTTAGGGTATACAAAGTGCAGTGATCAGGTGCCTCAAATAAACCAAAGTTCCCTATCACGCACTACTAAAAGTGCATTATGTCACGAGTATTAGGTATAAACAAACATGACAGCCAACATGTTTTCTTAAAGTGATTAACATTATTCTCTCATCTCACCGTTAACAATGAATTGCAACTTCAGTTTCGTCCGTTGAAACAAAGTCGTTCCGTTCTTCTCTATGACGCATAAATACTGACCCCTGTGGTCACAAGTGACATTCTTTATCACCAGGTCTTTGATTGTGACGACGTCAAAGTCAGTGATTCTCGAGTTGGCAATTGTACAATTGGGCTCAGCTCCCGGCTGTTTATAAGAATCATCGTCCATCCTACAGCACCTTGGTAAATGGATGCCCCCGTTCAAGCTATCCCGATATCGGATCAGTTCTGTTGCACCTCTCAGGATATGGACATTCGGGCCCAAGTTACCTGCTTGATATATGATATAGGAATTTTCATCGTAGAGCTTTCAATACATCCATATAAAATGTATGTATTATATGTACATGTATTATACAATGTTTGTGTGTGTGAGTACATGTGTAAATTTCAGTATGAATTATTACATGGAGCTGTTTATACAAAGGAAAACCTTTTTTGAGTTTGGTTTCGTTGAAAATAACCGGTGTTTTCTTTGTGAGCAATCGGTAGAAACATGTAAACATTTTTCTTCTTTTTTTCGGGGGGGGGGGGGGTGGTATGTGTGTGTTAAGAATTTGAGGCAGAAAGTGATAAGTTTAAGATGACAGATCTTCGAAATATAGAGTGGAAAGATGATAATTTTGGTGTTATGGGAAGGGACCTAAAAATGAAACTTAATAAGACATTTATGTCATTTTTAGATCTTGGTCTGAGGGGGAAATTCCTACTTTTGAGGAAATTTATATGAGAATAATAAAATCTCGGGATGAAGATAAAGAAACTGCTTTAAAAAGAAATAAGTTGGGATTACATTTGCTGAAATGGGAAAATGTTTCTGTGTTGGTCGGTATGTGTGTCTGTATGTGGGTGTCGGCGTGGTTTAGGTTTTGGTGAATCGGGGGTTGTTGGGATGGGGATTAGATTTGAAGAAGAATAGCTATAAATTGTATGAAAGATATTGGTAGAATTTCATATTTAGGATAGAAGTAGATTTGTTTTGGTTGGTAGGGGAAGGGTTGGTTGGGTTTTTTTATGAATGATTTCATTCAAGATTTGTATAATGTATTTTTTATTTTTTACGTATACGCCCTTGTGAGAATGAGTTACATGATTCAATATATTCAAGGGATATAGGTTTGGTATATACATGTCAATACTCTCTCGTGAAGAAATTGTCAGTAGGGTTGATTTATAATCGAGTTTCTAAATCTTATGTTGAAGAGAGATGATATGCAGTATAAATTGGCAAATGGATTTGTTTGTGTTTTGAACTACGTTTGTAGTTTTTTTTTTTTCATGTTACACTCAGAATGGGTTGATTTATGAATTACTTGAATGAAAGCAATAAAATATCAAGGAAAAACAAAAAATGTGTGTGGCCTTGAATGACTGGATAATGAAACGAGAGAAAATGTAAGAAACCCCCCCCCCCCCTAAAATTTAATGACTTTCTTAACGTGCCTGCCAGTTTGCAAATGATCATCATGGTTTATATCTTGATATTTTCTATCTTCTAACTTTTTTGTTTCAATAAATTTGAAGACAATCGAATCACTGTCCAGCAGACCCCCTCCCCCCCCCCACAATGAAATTAAAAGCACAACAACGATACTGCACATAAATATTGATCAGTGCTTACTATCTACGACGAATCTGAAGACCAGCTCTGTTTTCCGAGAAGAATCATTCCTCGTGATGACGGATTTGTAGGATCCAGCTTGGTCGATTGTAACGTTCGGAAACTTTAGACACGGCTCGTGATTCTCAGATGACCCGTCAGAGCCACATTTGGCAAGTGGTTCATCCATAGCTTCGCCTTCGTCGGTTAGTTTGTACCACTGGACATGCAGGTAATCTTCTGACCAATAGTGAAGAAATTGGACCCGCTCTGATGCCCCACTCAGCAGATGAACGTCGTTACCAAGACTAGACGCTAGAAATGTTGAAAATTAATGTTCGAAGAGACCAGTTTTAGAGCGATTTCAAATTCACAGATATTAAAATTGAAATTCAAGTAATTGCAAGTGTACAAAATCCACCAACATTCAGTTGAACATCTTTATTTTCATAGAAATGCTAATATCTCTTTTACTTCTTTTTCAAAGAGCTGACTGGATGTTTTTCAACGGAAACAACAAAACACAACAGCAAATGACAAAGACGTTCACGTTTTATCAATATCCAGAAAACACACATAATAGATATGAATGTACATACACTGTGTATATGTATGTATACTTCATATTGATAATAAAATATATGTATATAATAATTATAATTATATAAAATCAAGGGCACCGGAGGCGGGGGGGGGGGGGGGAGGGGGAGCAGAGGGGACACTTCCTCCCTCACCAATACACACACATAATTATGTATATGTATTTTTTTTTTTTTGGGGGGGGGGAGGGAGAGCAAAACGAGTCCTAAGATTCTCTTTAATACACCATAATTATGTCATTTGGGTTGACCTGTAGTCATTCCTCTTAAGTTTGTCTTTCCTGAGAGATGAATCTTTCCTCTACCCATCGGTAAAATATGACGTCTTCAAACAAAGCTGGAAATGTCGATTGGGATATCAGCGTTTATGCCTCTGCTAAGAAGTGTCGCCGAAGGCATTGTGTTTTCGGGTTTTAATAATCATCCGTCCTTCCGTCAGTGAGCAATTTTTGTGGATATCTTTATAACTTAAAAAAATACTTAAGCTATCCTTAAGAAACTCAGCATATGAGTGGATGAAGTTTTGCCTGTCAACTGTTGGGTTCAGTTTAAAGGTCAAAGGTTAAGGCCACATTCTAAAAATTTCCTTATTTCCCCAAAGCAATGAAATGTCTTTAGGTATTTTCTCGAAACTATAAGGTATGCATGTATTACCCGAAAAAAAATCTCGAAATCTAGTTTTGAACCATGGAGTCAAAGGTGAAAGGGCAAAGTTCAAGTGAAAGTAATAACATTTCATTTGTTTTTTTTTTTTTCATTTGTTTTTTCCATATCTCTGAAATGTCTGAAGGTATCAGAATGAGATTTAGTATATATCCATATACTGCCTCACAACGATTCTCTTGGGACTTTTGAGATCATGGGTTTCAAAGGTCAAATTTCCAAGGTCAAGGCCACAAATTTTCCATTTTGAGAAAAACTTAAAGTATTGTCACGAAAATTGATGTTGTCAGCTTGTGACTATTTGAAGAATTGTGGGCTCTAGGGTCAAAGGGCAAGGTCACAGATCAAATAAAGATGCTAAAATCTGGAAATACCTGCTCTCGCAAGAAATTCAGCCATCCCTCCAAATGAAACCTAGTTCAGTTTATATAAACAGTCAACACGTTTGTGACAAATATGTCATTTTTTTTCCAATTATGTGAAAATATCGACTCGCATTGTAGTCCTGGGAGAAGAACGCACATAGGGCGGAGGCATACCAGTCGTCATAGCGACATTTCGATTTTGTTTCTGTTTCTTTTTTCTGCACCGTGTATTTTTTTTTTTATGCCTTTGCCATGAAGTGTCGACGGAGGCATTATGTTTTCGGGTTGTCCGTTCGCCCGCTGTCGCTGTCAGTATACAATCATTTTTGTAGACATCGTAACTTTTAAACCGTTGAGGTATCCTAATGAAATTTGGCGTATGTATGATATGAGTGGACAATGTTGTCAACTTTGTCCACTCATACTCATAGATCCACTCATGGATCGGGGAACTTGAATTTGACCTTGAAACTTAGGAAAAGGAACCTAAAAGATGACAACTCTTGTTTTACATGTAAACAGGGTAATAGACCTACTGAATGTGTAAGCACCACACAGTCATTAGTTATGAAAATAATTCCACAATAATTCGATATTCATCATAACCGAGAATCTGTAAAGATAAACAATAAATTGGAAAAATGGTCGATGGATTAATTTCTATACAAGCAAGGTTTTTACATAAGGAACGAAAAGTGAGAAAATTAACTCGAAAGTATATTGTCAGAGCTGCCAGTTACAAAAAAAAAAAAAAAAAGTACAGGATTTTTACTTTTCATACAAAGTTCCCCCCTTAAAAAATTAAATTCACTCGTCACTTGTTTTCATTAATCTTTTTGAGACTGCAGGATCATTACTCATCCTTTGCACTCGAGGTAACTCGTACATTGATAAGCAGAGACCACGGAACCATTGTTGTTGTTGTTATTGTTGTTTGTTCACTTTTTTAAGTGGATGAAAATATAGTGACTGGTACCCTCACTCCGAGCTTTAGACGGGATGAAAAGATTAAACCCTCGGAAAATAACGGGCTTTGATTTTCAATTTTGTTTTCGATTATGTTTTTAACAGATTCCATAAAGTGTGTGCTTGTGGCGGGAGAGGAAATAGGGTTCAGCTGTAATTAAACGGGACTGGCTGTAAAATGAATCTCACTTTTCTCTGCAACGATGAAATTGAAAGTGATTTCCGTTTGTTGAGCTGAATTGCCCCGTTGCACGATGCATGTGTACGTCCCATTATTCTCAGGACCAACATTCTCTATCTCGAGGAATGGCTTGCTCACGAGTTTGAATCCAGGCTGGTACCGAATGGAATGATTGGAAATGTAATCGGCTTCTATCAAAAGCTCCTTCAAGCCGTCCTCGATCAGCCTATACCACTTGACTGACTGGATGTCGAGTTGAACCTCCATAGCATCGATGCAAGGAACCACCTCTTTGCTGCCTCTCATAAGCTGGACGTCAGTCTGAACATGGTTTACTGTGATCAGATAAAAAAAAAAGAAACGACATCAAGGTGTCTTCTTAAAAAAATTCCAGACAAAAGTTCATGACAACAACCATTTGAAATTCATTTTTGATCGTCCTCTTAAACTAATTGAACATATTGAGAGACCTACTGAATGTTTAGAAATCACCATCAGACATTCCTCAGTATTAACAAAACAAGAATAATTCCACACTAATGAGAGATGTCTGATTCATACAATATAGAAATTATCAACGTAGAGCTCTCTCCCTCTCTCTCTCTCTCTCTCTATATATATATATATATGTATATATATATATATATATATATATATATATATATATATGGAGAGAGAGAGAGAAAGCAAGTATTTCAATGGACGAGCTTTCGGTTTGTTACTTGGACCGTGAAATATTATTGGAGTCTTTATACACCATTAACAAGTTATTATATCATCGTTTCATTGCCATTGACAATTTCATTGACACTGTATAAGTGGAAATTTGATAAATGAAATGAAATGAAATAAAATTATTATATAGACATTAAAAAAAATCCATGCACGTGTATGATGTATGCGTAAATTGTATATACAATGTCAGGATAATATACACATGTACAATTAATCATAATATCATGTGTTGTTGTTGGTGGTGGTGGTAGTGGTGGGTTTAATTAGGTTAGTAACTTCGTCCTCATAGAGATCGGTTAAACAATTATGAAATAAAGGGTTTTCCAAATACATGAAATTCTAATTGCGTTTTTTTATTACAACTGATAGACAAATTGCCCTACGTCGGCAAAAATAGGCACTGAAAATTGATCAGTTTAATAAAAGTAAGAATAAACAAAAATAGACATGTCACGGTAACTATTAATCCATTCAGTGCTTTTTAACATCGATGTATCAGGGCAATTTGTAAATAAGTTGCAATAAAGACTGGATTCCTTAATCATGGATTAAATTCGGAAAAGATTTGTATAAAGTCGAGTGAGAAACTTGTCACGTCATATCACTATGATAACCCCATCTCAATCAACGTCAATTGCATATTTGACAATGACTGATATCACTCTTCAGGAAAAGCAAAAGAAGCACACTATACTCTATTAAACAATTCCATTTAAAAATGGTATTTCTATTCCGACATTAGATAATGTATACTTTCAACTTCTACTAATGAAAAGAGAAGAGGAAAATTATAATCACGAGCGAAATGAATACTACATAATCTGAATGACTTGTTCCTGCCGTGGCAAGGTCACGCAAGGTAATGCTTTATGCACTTTTTTTTTTTAAATTCAGATATCAAGTCATGAGGTGATAAATTTTTATCAAAGTCACCAACAACATTAACTTTTTTATTCTGTCATGGTGAATCTAAATTCAGAAATTATTATTATTTGCATCAGAATGCTTGTAGAACACTTTATTGTACTATTTATATTATTTTCAACCCCATCCCATTGCCGACATGGATTTCCAGAGGGCTACAAGGTCAATGGCATTCTTCCTTCTCTATGCGTGAGCTAAGAAATACCTGACAATGCCTGAGAACGAACAAAAATGCAACAATACGAATAATATTGAAACGGACGTTGAGAAGAGAGAGAGAGAAAAAAGAAAGAAACTTCGAAAATAAAGCTAGTAGATCGCGAGCCATCTCTTCAAGGTTAACGTGCTTTGAATCCTTTCGTCTGAGTAAAGAGCACTGATTTTAATGTAATCAGTGTATTTTCAACCACATAACTGAACACGAATAAATCGAACAGGAATTGTTCTGCACTTGATTTCAAACTTACGAGTTATTGAAAAAGAGTAATTCCATTGTTTCCGTGGAGCTTCGAGGATGGTTGTTGTGACAACACAAGCAAAACGCCCCGAGTGATTGCCATAGGTGACATTTTCTATCACCAGCGATGAGTTGTCGTCTTTCAGTATATGGGCACCATTTTCATTTGGTCCGGAGGATTGCGCCACTGGCGGTGAGATAGTAGTTAGACTCTTATCCATTCGGAACCACTTGATCGTTATGATATCTGACCATGCTGGTAGCTCAATCGTAGGCCTAGGCACACAGGGTATGGTCTCCTTGCTGCCTTCAATGAGTTCGATTCGATCGCATGAGAGGACCGCTATTGTTAAGTTTGAGAAGAAAAAGGAGAAAATAACAGAAGAAAAGTGTTGGAATGTCCACCTTTCATTTTCTTTTATAAAAATCGGATATTTGCCTGTACTCCTCTGTTTCTTTAACATAGGATTCAATCTAGTAATTCGTTTTTATTGCTAGAAAAGGGTTATCAATGATACTAATATATTAACATACAAAATCAAGTACACTCGAAAAACCCGCTTGGCCTAAAAAAAAAAACAAAAAAAAAAAAACAAAAACAAAAAAACAAAAAAAAAAAACCATTAAATGGAACTCTTTTATTAATACAGGAACATTCGTGTGAGCATACTATTCATTCAGACGAATTACTTTCCGGATGTGCCAAGGAGCAGTGTGAAAAAGATACCAGAAGCTGCCGATTAGATTACATAGATATATACTGCAGTATGCGATTTGTGAAATACGAGCACACCGGAGGAATCAATTTTACGAAAAAGGTAGTATACGTGAACAGATATAAGCTAATCACCTGACATGCAATTAAACGCACTATTTTGCATTGCACAGCTGACGCCAGCAGTTCCTATTCATTCCCGTATTCAGGCTCATGTTCAACTCGTGTTTTGTTTTTTTTTTTTTTTTCACGTCTCTTTCAGATAGGCCCTGTATATTCATTTCATTTTCAAGAACAATACAACGCAAAGACAAAAAAAAAAGGGGACAAAATAATGATATGTTGGGATTCATATCAAGCATCATTCTCCTTGAAATGTTAAGATTCAAAAGACATCTCAGACGATTAGATGATAAATTGATATTGATTTCTAGTTCAATACGCTGGCATGCACTACCAGCTTTACAGCGTTATGATAGGGTGTAAACTACGTCTACTACCCACAAATAACTTCTTAATGCAACGCTTTTACATCAATGCACTTTATCCTTACATCATGAATGTGTTCACATCATTAATTCAGAAATACACTTATACGGGCCGTCACATGGGAAAAAGAGTCTATATTGAAAATTGTGACTTTTTTTGTGAAAATTTCAATACATGTATGTAGTTAATTCTGGGCGCTCTTTACATTGGTGACATCGGCTTGTCACAAAACGCTTTTTTTTTCTTTTTTTTTTGTTATTTCGTCCCCTCTCACAGGTTTAGGTAAGATTTTATGGTAAAACGGTCTTTAGATGAGATAAATGATCGGTGCTATCGGTGATATCTTACACGGCAAAACGGGCTATCATCGAGTTAGACCGTTTTACTAGAGAAATCTTCCCATCGCACATCGGGGTTTTATGGTAAAGTCGTCTAACAATCCAAGATAGACCCTTATTACCGTAAAATATCGGTCACCGTAAAGGCCGTGTCACACACCTTTAAGGGTAAGCCTTGCGTGCGATTTGCGAAGAACCTTTTTTTTTTTTTTGCTACCCGGAGGTCCCCGCAGATGACCCTCACATGACAGTACCTAGCACGTATCTCACCCGAAGTTACCCGGAGTTTGCGCACGCAGGTCTTCATACCCGCAGCCTAAAAAGGCCCTTTCACACCTTTCCGGGTAAATAAACTGCGCGGGCTTGTTGCATGTAGGGATTTTCCAGCATACGGGACAATTTCTGTGGGCGGATAAGGATTTGGGCGAGTTTTGCTGGACGCGTTTTACGTAAATTCTACTTAATGTTGCGGATATCCTGTGTGACCTCAGCGTGCCAGGCGCGTGGGGGCTGACAACTCAGTGAAGGAATTCCTCTGAAGTCCCACAGAATGTCAATAGGGAGCTTTAGAGTTTTGCGACGGGGACGTTCAAAGGAAAAAAAGAAAAAAAGAAGATGTTCTGAGCATGCGCAGAAGCGCGCGTAAAGTCGATCTATTTTTAGCTTGCGTCGTCTGAGTTTTTCTGGGCTATTTTCACGTTCGCAGAGTTTGCAACGTAGAGAACTACTTCATGAACCGATCATTATCATTAGCAGGACGCAGGGGAGAGAACGTCCAGCGCAAGCGTCGTCTCAGACGTCCGCGCGTCAAAATCTAAAGCTCCGTATTATCTTTCCCGCGTACGGGGAATGCGAAGTACCTGCGTGGGAGTTGTCTGCGAGGTGCTGCCGTTAAGGGCCTCATGCTGGCTTTCTGCGTGGATCTCTGTAGGCAGGCAATCCTCGCGACTTTCCCGGAAAAAAACTTGGCTGCGGGTAAATCGGACTTGCGTGCGCACCTCCGGGCAACCACGGGTGAGATGCACGCAAGGTGCTATCAAGTGCGGACCAACTGCGGAGAGCTCCGGGTACCAAATTTGTTTCCCCGCAAGTCAACCCGCAAAACTTCCCCTCCCCGGATACGGCATGACAAGGCCTTGAGCACGCTCAAGACTTGTTCCGAGCGAGTCACGCAGAGGTGCACGCTGAACACCAGTAGGGGACCCTTACCAGCAGCATCTCACAGGCAACTCCAACGCAGCTCCACTTCGCAGTGATATTTTGATATTAATGTGACTAACAAAAGACATGGCTATTGAACATGCAAGTTATGCTGAGTAGAGGGAAAGGTGCATTCCCATGTCTTTCGTTAAACATTTCAGTACTTTAGTAATGATTGAAAGATGAGGTAATCTGAGGAATATTGGCTTGGAGAGAAGTTTTTGTGGGCGTTCCCAAGTAATCTGAAGAATAAAAACCAAACAAAACAAAAAGTCGCACGCACTGATTTTGTGTGAGGACTGAAAATAGGTGAGAAGGGTCAATTTGGTCAATCTTGACTTTTTTATATTTTCTGAAAGAGCAAGTCTTCTTCTACATCTATGCTAAAATTTGGTATCATGTTTTTAGCAGTTTATCTCGAACACTTTTTTTTTTTAAATAGTGTCACAAATGTATACACTAGTAGTTATGTACATGTATCAAGGCTGTATGGATGGTTGTTTTAATGTGTATGTACACGGGGTGACCAGATTAATGGAGAACATTCTATATGATATAGATATAGTACATACAGGCTGACCAGATCAGTGGAGAATTTTCTACGTGGTATATAATGTAGCTACAGTACATGTATGCATGTGACAGGAAATACATTATAGCTCACTCAATCTAGAATGATTTAACCCATTCCAGAAAATTCTGGGAAGTGCTTACATATTTGGATGAGTGAGGCACTGTCCCTGTAGCCCAATGTGATTGGTAGTTAATTTTGGCAATGATGTTATGCACATAGTTAGGCAGTAAGTCATCCAGGATTCCTGGAATTTGGACTTGCTAGTATGTTCAGGTATGTGGCCCCAGGTTGGAGAAAATTACAGAATGTACTAGAAAGGGGTGAATGGATAGTATATAAGCCGGAGAAATTCTGAGGAAGGCAGAGTACCCAACACCTCTGCTCCGAGAGTTACGTCACTTCTGGCTCTGAAGCGACTTGTTATAGTCAGTCCTGTGTTACCTGCTGACCTGCTATACAAACTGTGTTTGTGGAGATAAGGCCTGGGAGACATTTTGCCTGCAGAGAATTAATTTGCCTACATTGGAGATAGACTCCATGTTTTAGTGTCAACGGACATTATTACAGCAAAGCTGTGACGGGCTGGATTCCTTGCTGGACATTATAATTTTTTTTTTGTTTTTTATTGTTCCATATTCCACATTTCAAGAAATACATAAAACATAAACATCACAATACAAAAGCCTGGATGAATTGTCAAGTACAGCTTATAAGACAATAAAACATGTGAAATATGAGGAATCTACATAGAAGCATTGCTTGTAGGGTGTAGATTCCCAGATGCGGATGTGAGATTATTTCTTACTTGGTATATGACCGTGTAATTCAAGGAATGACAATTTGTGAATTGGAGAAATATAAACGCCAAAAAGTAAAACGAAAAAGAAAAAACAAAGAAAACAAAACAATGTCCGCGGCACAAGACTTCTTGATAGTTGCGTGATCACCCGAGCGAGGTACAAGTCAGATGCAGTGTACAATAGCAGAGATTAAATGTGTACAAAGGAAGTTCAGGAGATAATACAGAAATCACGAGCGAGGCACATGTTACATAATCGATAATGTCAGTAATGTGAAATATGATCAGAGAATGTCGAGGAGGATTGAAGAATAGATATAGATATGAATTCAGAAAAACTAGTTTAAGTTTATGCTTAAATGAATAGAGAGACTGGGATTGGATTATTTCTCTATCCAACTCATTCCAAAATTTAGGTCCTGTAGTGGTTATTGTTTTTAAAGCAGATACGGTCCGTACAGGAGAAAGATGAAAAGAATCTTTTTGTCTAGTAGGGTAAGAATGAACTTCAGTATTTTTGACGAACATCGAAGAAAACACGTCAGGGAGACCACCTGAGTTTAACTGATACATAAATGACCCGATATTGAAATGATATAAATCCTGGATCTTAAGTGTTCTACTGGAAAAGAATAAGACATTAGTGTGTTCCAAAAATGTGGCGAAGTTAATTATCCGTATAGCTTTTTTCTGTATCAGTAATAGAGCATTGAGTCTAGTTGTACAGCAGTTTCCCCATGCCAGGATTCCATAACCTATATAAGGCAAAAATAGAGTAGAATATAATGAATGGAAAACATGTTTAGGAAAATACTGTTTTAACTTATACATAACACCTACATTTTTGGATAGTAATTTACGCAATGAATCAACATGAACTTTCCATGTCAACTTACAATCAATATAAAGACCAAGGAATTTTATATATTCCACCTGGTTCAATTCCAAGACGTTAACAACCAACTTACCCGGTAAAATATTGATTATATTGCTAAAAACCATAAATTTTGTCTTGGTCAAGTTCAATGACAATTTATTAGCCTGAATCCACTTAGATACTGATTTTAATTCAGTATTAATGGTATTCAGTAAAACATGAGGGTTTCGATTTGAATAAAAAATGCTGGTGTCATCGGCAAAAAGTAGAAAATAGAGCAGAGAGGACGAACTGCGAAAGTCATCCATATAAAGAATAAACAATAAAGGACCTAAAAGGGATCCTTGCGGTACCCCACAAGTTATAGGCTGTGAGCTGGACACATGGCCATTCAAACTAACAAATTGAGTTCTTCCAGTAAGGTAACTTCTAAACCACTCCAAGGCCCTTCCACAAATCCCATAGTGATGTAATTTGTACAATAATATTTCATGGTTGATTGTGTCAAAGGCCTTGGAGTAGTCAAGAAAGATACCTACTGTGTGACACTTGGCATCGATCGCTTTGATAATTTTCTCTAGCATGAGTAAAATAGCATGAATTGTGGAATGCTTTTTACGAAATCCAAATTGATTATCATCTATTACATTACAGTCGTTTAAGAATCGGAATACACGTGTGTACACAATCTTTTCAAGTAATTTAGAAAAAGAAGTTAATAACGATATTGGTCGATAATTTCCCAGTTCGTCCTCTCGGCACTTTTTATATATCGGGATAACTTTAGTGATTTTCATCCTAGTAGGCACTACACCGTTCAGTAATGACAAATTAAATATATGGGCGAGGGGTACAACAATCTCATGTACAACATATTTCAGAAGATAATTAGAAATTCCATCATAACCAGTACTTTTTTTGGCTTTAAGATTATTTACAATGTCAACAATTTCGGATTCTAATACAGGCATAAAAAACAAAGATTGATTATTGCGATGACTTAAATACGTAGAAAACGGTATGTCCGTTTCCGGAATAACATCAGCTAAATTAGATCCAACCTTCACAAAATATGAGTTAAACGCTTCAGAGATTTCATTATCATCTCTTAACTCGATGTTATTTAAACAAATCTTATGGATATCCGACTTATTTCGTTTCTTCTGAAGAACATTATTAATGACTTTCCACGTGGATTTAATGTCCTTCTCATGGAGAAGAAACAGTGAAGAAAAATATATCTTTTTTGCCTCACGCAACACAGAAGTAAGAACATTACGATAACTAGTATATTTGCTTTTAGCAGCATCAGTTTTGTGAGACTTGAATATATGAAAAAGCTTATTTTTCCTATTTATAGACCTCAACAAAGATTTCGATATCCAGGGGGATCGTGGTATCTTTTTATAATTTGATCTAGATTGTGATCTTATTGGAAAATGAAAAGAGAAAAGAGGAGCGATCAGATCAACAAACTTATCATATGCATCATTAGGTTCATTCGCATTGAGAACCACTGACCAATCAATATTTAACAGGCTTTCCTTAAATCTTATAATATTTTGTTCAGACATAACACGAGCTTTAGAATTCATTTCCCAAGTTGCAGGCTTAAAACGATTTAGTATAAATGGACTGGAAGCAAACACTGGGAAATGATCAGACATATCCGAAACTATTATACCTTGATCAGTTGGATAATGAATATTAGTGAATATATTATCAATAATTGTATACGCTGAATCAAATATTCTGGTAGGTTTAGTTATACACGGCGTAAAAGCATATGAAAACATAGTGTCCACAAAATCCTGGCAGCAGGGCTTTTCGTGATACTGCAGTAAATCAAGATTGAAATCCCCCATTAAAAAACAATGTTTATTATGCAAAGACTCAGAATTCAATACGGAATTCAATACATCAAAAAAAGCAGTATGATTACAGTTTGGTGGTCTATAAATCTCACCAATCAAAATATTCTTTCCAGCTGGTATGTCGATTTCAATAAAATGCTTTCAAAATCTTCAGTCATATGACATAAATTCTGAATCAAATCAAAATTGAATCCTTTCTGAACATAAAGAGCCACACCCCCTCCATGTTTATTTACTCTATTATTAAACGCAAGAGAATATCCATTTAAATGAACTAGGGGAAATGACACGTCAGACAGCCACGTTTCGCACAAACCTATAACAGAAAAATCCACATTGTGTAAATTCAAAAATGTCTTCAGTTGGTCAAGTTTCTTATACAAACTTCGTATATTGAAATGAAGAATAGAAAAGTTGTTCTCCATCTTGAAAAAATCACGTGTACTATTATGTCCTGAGGGGAAATATAGTCGGAACCTCTACCTCGCAGTAATGTATCATTCTCATCATAAGACAAGTCAAATTCTGGAGTTTGTTTGTTTAACCTTTTTATAACATGTGAATCAGAGATCTCATTATCATCACCATAATAATGCATATCCATACGACTGGTCATTAAGTCACTGCTCTCTCCATTAGTTACCATAATGGAGGAGTAAACCTTCGGATTTGAAAGACATTCAAGATAGGTGAATCAGGGAAACAGAGCTGAATAAAGTACCTCGCCAGATGAAAGAAAAACGTGTGTGTGTAATTACATAACAACTGGCGTATATGGAATAACTCGCTCGGGTGACTCACGCATACCGCTAGGGATGATTGACCTTGTATATGCATAGCACTATATGCATTACAAACTTTGTCAAAAGGGTAAATGACATAGCTGAATTCACGGACATGTTTTGACAGAAACTGAGACATTGATAAGAATGTGAACTTGAACATCGTTTCAAAAACGGCTACGAAACACAACAGTAAGTGCATACATATGTATGCATTGTACATTGAAAAAAAAAATCTATTCCACGACATTACTGAGTGAACCGGAGGTTACGCCTGAACTAACACTGCCACCACCTGTACTTTGGATTTTTGTGTTATCGTAAACAAGCAAAATACAAGCAGGCATTTACCTCTAAAAAAAAATGTCGACTTGACTAAGCTTGAACCTTACGGCGTACAGTCAAATTTAGTATATAGAGAAATGCTATATGAGTAACCTTCGACGAAGAAAGAAAAAATGCCGTACGAAATGTAGCCATACATACATTAAAAGATAGTATTTGTGATACATATTACAAAGTGTGGAGTACCTACATCCTTTGTACATCATATTATAACAACTGAACATTATCGGCCTATTTGTACGTCCATACGGTACAATTCAAAAATCCGGAGTCTACAAACATACGGTTTACATGAATTGTTAGATAGGTTCTGTAAATCTAATGCTCATGCATCGTTTACACTCCACATAATCCATATATGATGTAACTACATTAAACACGTATATAACTTACTCAAAAATGTGCGGTGTAATATTAAGGGTATCAAAATGTGACAGTTTTTATAATCGGTAGTACAAACGCCTAAAAACGCAAAGATCTGCAATTTTCAAATGTCAGGCTACAGATTAATGACAATTTCTGATGAGTTCAGACTTACGCTTTTGAGTAGCTATGCAACTTGCAAGACATACATAGTACTAATTTCGATGGATTAATCTTTGTACAATTCCCACTTCTTTGAACCTTTCTCTTTGAAAAAGAGCACTACTTCGTACCTGTGACAGATATTTTTGTCGACAGATTCTTCTCCCTCCTCATCTTGTGGGCCACTTTCGCTAGCTGACTGCGTTTGACTTTCAGGGCGGGTGGAAGGTCGGTTCTCACCGTCATCCGAACCATGTCGTTTGTAGTGTTGGCGTTCTGCTTGCGAGGGGTATTGGAGTCGAATGCTGCTAGAATGCGGTTGCGTTCAGCCATGTAGACAAACTTCGCGATAATTGGCGGGGGTCTGTCATCATCGGCACGCTGTTGTAAGCGATGTACATTGACGAGGCAGACAGCCTTAGCCTCCTCTGTGCTCAGGCCCAGGTATACGAAGACATCTCTCACCACTTTGTCGACATTCTCGTTTGGCGTAGACTTTACTCCGTAGAAGAGAAGATTTGATTTGCGTTGGTAGATTTCAGCGGCGACCATTTTGTTTTCTAGCTCCAGAATCTTGCGTCTAAGTCGTTCTTCTACTTCAGGGATGTGCTGCTTTTCAATGTTCAGAACACGATCAGAATTATCCTGAACTGCACTCTCAAGATCTTGACCTTTCTTGTTGAGGACAGTCAAATCAGAGTGCATTTGATCCAACTTTGCACAAACTCTTTTTTCCGAGTCCTGAAGTGACTTCATGATGTCTGCGAGTGTGAACGCATCCTTCTCACTGCTGACTGGCATACACGTATCGGCCGCAGGTTGCGCTGGTGTCTTGGGGCGTTGACTCTGCGTAGCCATTGCTTCTTGAGCAGTAGGTTTTCGCCTCAGATTATACGATTTTTCCATGAGCACATGTCAGTAAAAATATGATTCTGGAGTTAGGACATAGACGAGAGCAATAAGGTGAGGACGGAGCATGGGAAGAAAGTCGAGTATGCTTGCTTGAAAAGCCAGAGAAATGATGGTGGCGGAGCTCAAGAAATCACACGTCCTCCATGTTCACGGGTGTCATTCCATTCATCATTCAACGCATCAACTGGACGTGGTCGTCATAACGTTTGGATTTTGCACATTTCGCCGTGGACATATATTGTGGACTTTACCCCGGATTTATAACGTGGATTATTGCAACCAGCGCCTCTGGATTTATGTCGGAGGAATCATTCATCGGTGCGTCGCGGATCATTCATCTGTGCATCGAACATCGTATCTGGACACTGTCAAAGGATTACTTGCTTTCAAATTTGGCTGTACTACGTGTAAGTGATTCCACTACCGATTTTAATTGTTTCTATTGATCATTATCGTACTGATGTGAAAACCGATTACGAGTCTGTATCCAAAATATCACTGTTAATAAACCGCCTGAACATTAGTTGATTGTTTCTTTTGTGCGATCATTCTCAGAGTGATTTTGGTCGTAACAATAGTGTGATTAGGTGTGTCGTTAGAGTTCCCCTTTCATTTCTTTAAAAACCACTGTACACACTCTTCACTTTCAACTCTAACAACTTTAGAAGGAATGATGCTACTGCTTTGAAAGTTGGCATTTATCATGGACAGAATGTGTTTATACAACGTGCTCAATGTCAGCTTAATCTGATAATCCCTTCATTGTGGTTAAACCGGTGGTTTTCATTTTTTTTTGTCCCATTCATTGCACAGGTAGCACGGCTTGGTGAAAATGAAACGCTTGAATAGACCCTGTGCTGCAGAGCCTCTTTTCTCAGTTCACACTTTTCTGGAGTGTGTGCTTTCTTTCCGATATTTAGATATGTTCGGAGGGTCCATTTGATTTGAGTTATACGTCATTTTAAAGCTTGAAGTCCGCTCTTTCAGAATATGCTCTCAAAAAAAAAAAATCCATGTCTGGCGACTTTTTGTTTGTTTTGTGGTGCAGGGCCACATATATGAAATGTTTCTAGATATTTGTTTCACCGCAATAGTGATGTCGAGGGTATCCCAAATCAACACAAATCAACATGCATTTGGATTTCAGGGGCCCTTTCAGGCTCTTATCTCGAAAGGGTGCGGCGCCAAGTGGAGCGGAGCAGAGCGCTCAAATCACCCGTTCGAGACAAGCGCCCTCCCCCTCGTTTGTCTCGGAGTATGTTCGATGAACGTATACTTGAGACAACAGGGGGGGGGGGGGGGGCTTTAGTCTCGAATGTGCGTGTAAGCTAGTCTTGGAGACCTGCCTTTTGGTCACATCGTATCCATCCACCACTTTTCCACTTTGTATTTATTGTTATTATTTTTTCAACGTTATTTATTTATTCTCTGGAAAATGTGCATTTGACGTGCCTTAAAAGCGCTAAAACAATTGTTTGGCGGGACAGTTCAAATTTTGCCCGCCAATTAGGTGGATTGATAAACTACGCGCGCGTCTGCTATAGCGTAGCGTAATTTCTATCCAAATTTATTTTGCCTTTATTTCTCCCGATTTCTCAGATTTGCTGCAGACGCCCGAAAATCGCGTTTTGTCGAGTGAGAGCGCTTACCCTGTAAGCCCGATAAGCCATTAGGGTGATTTTGTCATGTTTATGTCAATTTATGGATGTTCTGATGTGGAGGACGAAGTTTAATGTTAAGCTGATGTAATGATGTGTAATGTTAAGCTAATGTAATGATGTGTACATAGGCCGTGAGGGGAAAAGAAGAGACATTTACATCCATATGATTGTTTTTCTTTCGTTTGACAAAAGTTAAGATATGATAGTAATTTGCTATTCAAGTGTTCGGATGGGTTTGGCAGGCAGGACTAGTGTCTGCGAAGGGTTGGTGTAACATTAGGCTCACATCTGTATGACATCAAAGTGATTGTTTAAACGCTTGATGTACGTTATTAAAATGCCAAGGGGAATGATATTAAACATTGTGCCAACATCCATGTGACGTTTACATGAATGGTTGGTCCGCCATGTCACAACATAACTATATGTAGAAATTAATTGTCTACACAGTGTTCAAAAATCCATTCTCCCCCCCCCCCCTCCCCCCTCAACAAGAACAGTGGTGTCTTGATGTGCTCGTCACTTAATTCGAACTATGCATTTAAGGTTATTTGGATGATTTTCTCCTTCGTAGTCATTAGTAGAGATGTCATTGAGAAATTTGATTGAAATGTATTTTCCGTGAAGTTTTGATGAGGTAACAGAACTGTTGTCACTGAGGTTGTTTGTAAGATATTTGGAGTGATTACTACATTGTATAGAGGGTGCATTTAAAATGGAATGCGTGTATTTTAATTTAGAATGTGATATTTTGCATATAATGTAGGCTACTTTCTTTTCTATTCTGTTGTATAGGAGGTCGCTGGAAATGTCATAGATTTCCTGAATTTCTTGATCGATTATAATTTGTTGACAATTAGAATAATACCTTCCTTAAGTAAGTTTTCCTCAAACTTTTACCAATCATATTTTCTTGTTTGTCAGGGTTTTTTTTTTTATTTTATTAGGAACAAGTTATCTTTTAGGGTGCACTTCCCCTTTAATCATGAGGTTTCACACACAGACCTGTAAATTCATCTATTTCAACGTTTGAAGTTGTATCTCAGCTCATTTCAAAAGCTGTTGATTTCTATACAGCCTGGATGCATTACGATGCATGCAGAAAATACACATTTGGTTGGGAAAAACATAGCACTAATAATATCCTGAAGTAGTCATATATGAGCAGTTGAATTGGCAGAAAGGGATTGAACAAACTTTATGAACATCCCAGCTAAAAGACGGACGTCAAAAAGACGTCTTAATTTGGTCGTAACTGGTCAAAGTGGTCGCACGTCATATATAATTTCAACGTCTTTAAAAAAAAAAACAACAACTTTTTGTGACGTCATGTTATAGGGACCTCCTAATGACGTAAACTTTACGTCAGTTTTCCGACATAAAAATGTATCACCAAATAGTGAAATATAAATGACGTAAAATTTACGTCTATTTTGTGACGTATTCTTACGTCATATTAACAACGTATTAATTACGTAAAATCTACGTTCCTTTGCAACGTATTCATCAAGTCATTTAAATGATGTTTTAATGACGTGATGTTTACTTTGCTTTGCAACGCTTTCATGACGTCATAAGAGCGACGTATTAATGACGTGAAATTTTCGTCAGTTTTGCGAAAGACATAAAATTCAAGTCAGGTTTGTGACGTAGTATTCACGTCATATTTACAACGTATTACTGAAGTAAAATTTACGTTGCTTTGCAACATATTATTAATAACGTTAAAACTACGTCAGTTTTGCGACGTACTTACGACGTCATATAATTAACGTATTATAGGCATAAAAGCTAAGTCAATTTGCAACATACTGTTGTCAGAATGATGACAATTTTACGTCAGTGCTGTCAGAAAAAAAAGTGGTACACTGTAGACGATAAGATGTTCTTTTGCTCAAATGGTAGACATAAAAAAGACGTCATATTTAGACTTCAGAAAGGCGTAGTCGTCTGCTTGACGTTAATAAGCAAAGAAATAGAAGCCATTTAGACGTCTCAATCTGACGTTAGAAAGTCGAATTTCTTCTCAAATGGAAGACATCTAAAATACGTCATATTTGTGACGTCTTTCTGACGTATTTGTTGTGATACAAAGACGTCTATAAAAACGTGTAAATTACTTATTGAAAGACAACATCTGACAGCAAGAAAGTCTTTTGGCCGAAAATAAACAAAGAAAATAGACGTCATATAAACGTGTTAAAATGACGTTAATCTTATGTGGTATTTTTGCCCAAATGTAAGTTGTCCAAAAGAAGTCATAAGTGGTCATACGTATAGAGTCGTCATGCCGTGTAATAACGTCATGAGCACGTCGTTTACACATCAACATGATCAATTCATGACTTTCTAACGTACATTGTTAAAGAAAACAAGAAAGACGTCTTAAAGACGCTTTTTTCACAAAAATGAACAAAGAAAATGAAAGTGATTTTGACGTCATTTTTAGGTCATGACCGCTGAGTTAATTGATATTTTTCATTTTAAGATCTAATAAAGCTGTGAGCAACTCAAGGTACGACCATGATACGAATCTAACCTACCCTATACTCCAAATCTTTATAGTCACTGCCAGTTTGCCGCACTGGTGATATGAAGGTAGTAGACATACTCTCGTTGATTTTGTACCACTGGATCGTCTTAAAAGAAAACTGTACTGACATTTTCTAATTGTCTGATAATTCTAATCTACATTTTTTGATGCCTACTACTGGAAAGAGAGGATTGTAAAACCCAGGATAAGCCTGTAATGATTTTTTTTTCTTGAAAAAAAATGAAAACGAGCAAGCCATGGAACGATCCACGCAATTTGGCCTACGTCACAGGTGCTCTTTGTGCACAACTCCGACATTAGCAAGACGAACTACATAATGCCAATTTACTGATGAAATCTCACACGAAGCACTCCAAAAGCTGTTATTTAGTATAATTGCAATATGGAGCTATAATAAATATGTTAAACAATATCTATTAATCTTTAAAAGCAAGCTATTCAACAGCTTTTTATTTAGATAAAACTTGTGGGGAAATTCCAGATATGCAAAATGAAATTGGCATCGTTATCCGAACGTTCTGCCCATAGAAGACCGTGTGTAAGTAACGTTACGCATTGGTGATCATGATCGAGCGATGGTTCGCCAGTTCAAACTATCTAACGTAGATGAGGGCTGAGTGAATCTCGAAAATCGAAATGTAGATAGACTCTCTTCAACGGCACGCACGATTTACGCTTAGCGAGATGAAAACGGTACCCAGTACACATAGACTCTGAAATACTAGAACTAGGACTAGGACTACTGAGCAGTCAAGGAGTAGGTTCTACGTGGCAGTCCAAGTTTTGATGAGTAGGCCCTACACTCACTCACCGTCGACATTGCAGCTGTAGGCCCTATGTGCACAGCGCTAAGGCACAGCGTAACGTTACATACCCTGCTGCCAGAACTTGAAGAGTCCAGACGAAAGTCCAGACCCCAGATCTAGATCTGGACCCTTGTCCTGCAGGCACTGTTGTTCCTGTGCTGAATTTTTCAGGTAAGGTATCTGCTTTATGGATTTCCGATGTTTTGTAGTCGAGTAAATCTCATAGTGGTGTTCTTTACACCAAGGACTAATGTTAGATCTAACAGTTTGTTTCAGTAGGCCTACTAGGACCCATATCTCGGAAGAGTGGCCTGACCACGTAGATTCTAACACAGTGTAGCCGCTTCGCGATCCCAGCGCTGGTGTAGGTATAGTGCTAGCGTACTTCCGTATCCATGTAGATATCTCAAAATTCACCTTGCCAAATGGCACCAAACTCACAGGAAGTACTTTATGATTCATATCCAACAGCTCACATTAATTGGAAACAAATCACATGTCGGGAAGCGTAAGTGTAGATGTCGACTTTCCTGTCGGCGTCGCTAAAAATAATCTGCTCTACGACTAACATGAGTGATTGCGGCCAGGCCCTACCTAGCTAAGAGTGTCTATCTGCTGCGCACGCACAGACTGAAGTTAGCCATTTAATATCATGAGACAAATCTTTCAAGTAATCGGGGCAATAAATAAATTTACAAATTATTTGTGGTAAGTTGAATGAAAAATGTAGTTCCTATATCACACAAGTCGCAAAAATCATTACACTTTTGAGTTTAGTTTTCGCGTAAATTCCCCGTTCGCACAGTACTAGTCGGCTAACTTCAGTTCTAGATTGTGCATCTTGCGTTCTCCAAGATCTCTCGCGAAGAGTGATTTTTTTTTTTTTTGAGTGACGACTTGAAAGTCGGCGTCAATATCAACGGCGTAAATCCGTACTGAGGAGTGGGGGGGATGGTCACCATCACCACGCTTACAAGCCCATAACCGGACCGGCGCAGCCTTGGGGGGGGGGGGGGGGGGGGGGGAGAGAAGCTTCTCCCCCCCCCCACACGCACACTTTACAGGGATCGGATGTCCCACTCTTTTGCATGAAATATAAAGTGGGAGGAAAGTGGCAGCAAAAATATGAAGACTTTTTGTTCTTGTTGTTGCTTTTTTTTGCTTGTCAGATAACTTGCGGCGGAAAATCAGACCTTAAAAGTATGAAGACATTTTTTTGTTTTTGAAATATCTGTGAGAGAGAGCGGAGCGACCGGGTTAACAGGGGGAGGGTGTGTATGGGGGGGGGGGTCCCTCTCCCACACGAGGAAGATTTTGCATTTTCAGACCTGAAATTCAGCGATCTGGTGCACACTTTTGGTGAAATTTTTGTTTGTTTTTCTTAAAAGGGAACGTAAACCCAAAGAGCAATGTGGGTTGAGTGAAAGCAGTAACATTAGTAAAACACATCAGTGAAAGTTTGAGAAAAATCGGGCAATCGATGCAAAAGTTATTAATTTTTAAAGTTTTGGTGTTGGAACTGCTGGGTAAGGAGACTACTAGAGGTTATGACGTATGAGTGGACTACAATATAAAGAAAATATAAAGGGAATTTAATAAAAATTCATTTTTCGTGAAAATTACACATTCCATCGACTTGATACTGACATATGTTAGGGGTATTAATTATTCCCCCTACTTTCTGAAAGCGGTTTGTCAAGTACTCTTTCATTTCGCTAGAAAAGTAAATATTTGTGGAATTCCTTTTATATTTTCTTTATATTGTTGTCCACTCATACGTCATAACCTCTAGTAGTCTCCTCATCCAGCGGTTCCAACACCAAAACTTTAAAAATTCATAACTTTTGCATCGACCGTCCAATTTTCCTCAAACTTTCACTGTTGTGTTCTACTAATGTTAATGCTTTTACTCAATCCACATTGCTCTTTGGGTTTATGTTCCCTTTAAAAAACCAATAGAAAATGAAATATTCACAATATATTATTGAATGACTAAATCGTGATATTTCAGCTCTTGCTCCGCCTGTGCGACATCACTGCGAAGGCCTACTAAATAGTGGGGCCTATCACCGGCGTAGACAGGATTTGATCTTGTGGGAACGGTTATGAGATCGTGAGGGGGGGGGGGGGTATGGTAGGGGGGTTTCTCCCTCCCACGGTGAAATCTTTTTACATTGAAAATTTTGACATTTTACAGTCCAAAAACTGCCGTTTGTAGCTATATTCTTCGCTTTGGAAATTAAGGGGGGGGGGCACACTGTGCGCAACTGCTGTCAATCACTGGCAGCAGCATCAGGAGAATGGCATAGCGATTAAATGCGAGCGAGCTTGAAAATTTTGACATAATGCTTTTACATGCTAAAAACTGCCGTTTGTAGCTATACTTCTTCGCTTTGGAAATCAAGGGGGGCCGCACCGGGCGCAACTGTTGTCAATCACTGGCAGCAACATCAGGAGAATGGTATAGCGATTAAATGCGAGCGAGCGAAGAGAGCGAGCTTGAAAATTTTGACATTTTACAGTCCAAAAACTGCCGTTTGTGGCTGTATTTTTTTGCTTTGGAAATTAAGGGGGGCGCACCGGGTGCAACTGCTGGCAATTACTGGCAGCAACATCAGGAGAATGGCATAACAGTTAAATGCGAGCGAGTGAAGCGAGCGAGCTTGAAAATTTTGACATTTTACAGTCCCAAAACTGCCGCTTTTGGCTGTATTTTTTCGCTTTGGAAATTAAGGAGGGTGCACCGGGTGCAACTACTGGCAGTTACTGGCAGCAACATCAGGGGAATGGCATAACGATTGAATACGAGCGGGCGAAGCGAGTGAGCTTGAAAATTTTGACCTTTTTACAGTCCCAAAACTCGTTTGTGGCTATATTTTTCGCTTTGGAAATTAAAGGGGGCGCACCGGGCACAACTGCTGGCAATTACTGGCAGCATGCAACATCAGGAGAATGGCATAACGATTAAATGAAAGGGAGCGAGTTTGAAATTTTGACATTTTACAGTCCCCAAACTGTCGTTTGTGGCTGTATTTTTTCGCTTTGGAAATCAAGGGGGGGGGGGACACACTGGGCGCAACTGCCGGCAATTACTGGCAGTAACATCAGGAGAATGGCATAACGATTAAATGCGAGCGAGCGAAGCGAGTGAGCTTGAAAATTTTGATATCTTACAGTCCCAAAAACTGTCCTTTGTGGCTGTATTTTTTCGCTTTGGAAATTAAGGGGGGCGCACCGGGCGAAAACTACTGGCAATTACGAGCAGCAACATCAGGAGAATGGCATAATGATTAAATGCGAGCGAGCGAAGCGAGCGAGCTTGAAAATTTTGACATTTTACAGTCCCCAAACTGTCGTTTGTGGTTGGTATTTTTTCGCTTTGGAAATTAAGGAGGCGCACCGGGCGAAAACTACTGGCAATTACTAGCAGCAACATCAGGAGAATGGCATAATGATTAAATGCGAGCGAGCGAAGCGAGCGAGCTTGAAAATTTTGACATTTTACAGTCCCCCAAACTGTCGTTTGTGGCTGGTATTTTTTCGCTTTGGAAATTAAGGAGGCGCACCGGGCGAAAACTACTGGCAATTACTAGCAGCAACATCAGGAGAATGGCATAATGATTAAATGCGAGCGAGCGAAGGGAGCGAGCTTGAAAATTTTGACATTTTGCAGTCCCCAAACTGCCGTTTGTAGCTATATTTTTCGCTTTGGAAATTAAGGGGGGCGCATCGGGCGAAAACTACTGGCAATTACTAGCAGCAACATCAGGAGAATGACATAATGATTAAATGCGAGCGAGCGAAGCGAGCGAGCTTCAAAATTTTGACATTTTACAGTCCAAAAAACTGCCGTTTGTAGTTTGTAGCTATATTTTTCGCTTTGGAAATTAAGGGGCCGGGGCGCTCCGGGCGCAACTGCTACCATTCACAGGCAGCAGCATCAGGAGAATGGCATAGCGATTAAATGCGAGCGAGCGGAGCGAGCGAGCTTTAAAATTTTGACATTTTACACTCCAAACACTGCCGTTTGTAGCTATATTTTTCGCTTTTGTTTGTCCCACTTTTACGGGGGAACCATCCCCCCCCCCCCATCGACGCCTCTGCATATGAGGGTGCTTTTGTTAAGTGAAAGATCTGCTGCACACTCTTTGATAAATTAGGGAAATATACGGCAATCTCAAAAGTGTACAAAGTCTATCGAAAGGGATCCTGTATAGCGGAGCTTTTGCATGTTTATGATTGCAATACAACGATCTGATGCATAGTTCTGGCGATATTTGGACAATTTTCCATTAAGAAAGTTCGATCGAGATTTGTCCTCATCTCGGGAATTGCTTGGGGGATAAATGATTTGTCTGCCTAAACACTTCCGTAGGGGCGGGGCAAATACCCCTTTGCCCCCCCCCCCCCCACCCCCCGATAGATTCGATGCCCCTGATCTTCCCTGGGTATGCTCATAGATCATGATGTATCCTGACTGAGTCACCAGTCACTGTCGTTTCTCAGGAATGATTCAGGAAATGGAGGGGGTTCAATTATGGCGATACAGTTTTTGTTATTGTTTGTTTGTTTGTTTGTTTTCCTACATATCTTGCAGATGGTCTCCAGTTACTCGCGTCATAGCATGTTTACATTATAGGCCTATACTATTTGACGTTGTCAACGTCTGAGCCATACCTTTCAGTGTATGTCGATGTTACTTTCTTCGCGAGCGAGCGAAGCGAGCGAGCGCTTGAGAAAATTATGCATACATTTTCCTACAAGATAGAATTGTTCAGCTCTGTTACCTGTCTGAAGGCCGGCGTACAAACGTCATGCAATATGCCAAAATTGATACAATCACATTTCTGCTTCGTCCATTTTTTTTTCCAAAATTCAGGGGGGGATGATTGTACAGGCCATCCCCCCCTCCTCCATTTCAGGGGGGGATATATCCCCCCCATCCCCCCCGGGATTTACGCCCATGCTACTTCTCGATTGCTGATTTCGTTCAAATATAAGAGAACACTTTGAAATATGCTATGAAGTATATCCTGTAATTTTGGTGCGATTTGGTTTAGTGAAATTTGAGATATCTACATGGATAGAACAGTACACAAGCGCCGCCTGCTAGCTAAATAAGGCCTAAGCGTCGTCTGCTACTCGATACGAATTAACGCACGCGTATGCAAGCACTTGTAATCAGTAATAGTGAGAGCACCTGTGACATCATAACATCCGGGCTCGTCAGCTCATTAGCATAATACTCACCTAAAAAGTTCCATTTTTAACATTAAATTACGGACTTAATCGTTATGAAATTTTGATTCTGTTTGCACCGCTGGGTCTTTTGGAATTAAAAGAACAACATATAAAAAAATAAAAAACCGGTAAAATGCCCTTTTAAGACCTGACCATCGCGGTATATCAGGCGCACAAGGTATGACCTCCTAACTACCTTCTATAAGTTCGATTTGTTCACACGAGAGAACTGCTATTGTTTGATAAGAAATGGAGAAAATTTAGAAAAAAGAAAAACTGGCGTGTCAAAACCATGATGATCTTTTAATCTTCAGTCATCGTTCTTTTAATACAAAATTCAGACAAGTCAATCCACCTTAATTACTGGGAAATAACGATGGTTACTGATAATATAATCAGCACATCCGTGTTTATCACCTTCCTGCTTTAGGCAAAATCAAACACACTAGTACAACGACACTCCGCCTCAAAACCGAATGTAACATATCCATGAATGTGCAAACGTGCAAGCATGAAGTTCATGTATACTTACCGGAGGTACCAAGGAGCAATAAAAAGAAGGCGTCAACAGCTGGATTAAGTGACATTTCACAGTTTACAGCTTAAAAGATTTTTAAGAAATACACACAATTTCAGTTGTAAAATGTGAGCACATCTACAAGCAGTTTTTCGCAAGGAATAATCTGAAGTCATCAACACCCTGTACACGTCACGGGAGGATCACACTGCTGATATTCTACCCAGATTACCGTGACAAGGTTCCTCGAGGTCTAAAAGATCTCTCTAAATTATTTCATGTTGGACAATTGTTATACAAATGTGAGTTAGCTGGGAAGACGAACTTCGTTCTCTATTCCCATTAGATATTGGCTGAACTGGAAAACGTGATGAGATGGATCGTGAACCACGAACAAAGGATTTTTTTCGCCCACGCATCCCCCTTACATACTTGCTATTGTTATCCACCGGGATAAAATTTCGGAGCCAAAAAAAAAAAAAAAAATGGCATTCAATACACTCCATACCAACTTATAGAACGATTCTGACATTTACAGATGAATTTTCGAGACAGAGTTCCGTATTAGAGACTATAGTAAATTTGATTTGCGACGCAAATTAAAGGGATAGTACAGTATTGGTGGAGATGAGAATTGGGCTTCTAACTTTTTGCGAGATACCAAGAAAACACTTATGATATAGTACAGAGCATACCATTTTAAGAGGAATTCAAAGTTTATTTGATGAAAATCGGGTTTGGAATGACTGAAACATCCAAAAACAAAGTAAAACAAAGCGATCGTAATAAAGTGTGGGTCCCACACTTTAGTAGAATCGCTATATTTTGGATCTCTCAGCCATTTCAAAACCAATTTTCATCAAATAAACATTGAATTCCTCATAGAGTTACATGCTCTTTCATGTTTCATAAGAGGTTTCTCATTATCTCACCAAAAAATGTTAGAAACCTGAAATTAGGACTCAACCAAAACTATACGATCCCCTTAAGAGCATTTTTGTTGATCCGGGTAAGTCATGTGTCGGAAAACTCTGCTGTGTATGCTGCGGGCTTAATAGAATGTAATGCAAAAATGGCTAACACACGAAAACTGAGGTCTATAAATGCGTCTATCCTATAGTACATTTCGAAGTACCGTGAAGGCTGTAATTTTTATGATGTCTCGAAAAGACATATTCTAAACCCCAAGAAACTTAGTCTGAGGGCTTGTACGGGTCCTTTTTCGCACTAAACCATGTCTTTCCTTCCCGTCATACACTAAAGCTCGGTATTTTTCACACGAGAGATACGGCGACAATCTTTTTTTTTTTTTTTTAAAGCCTGCACGGTCCACACAAAATTGTCCCGACGTTGTCGAGGTAACTAATGCCAAACTCTTTCCTAGACAGTCATGACAGTTTGGGCTCTGGAGGTAACATTCCAAATCAAATTCAAAACGCATGCGCAATAGTCCAGACAGAATGATACACCCTAAGCCGACCATGCAGTGTATTAAAGGACAAGTTCACCTTCATAGACATGTGGGTTGAGTGAATGCAGCAATATTAGTAGAACACATCAGTGAGAGTTTGAGCAAAATCGGACAATCCGTTAAAAAGTTATGAATTTTTGAAGTTTCTGCTCAGTCAGGGCTGGATGAAAATACTACTATAGCTTGTGATGTCATGAGTACAACAATGTAAAGAAAGAATAAAGACAATTCAACATATTTCCATTTTTCTCGCATAACAAAAGAACACTCGACTTCTCTCTTTCAGAAGGCAGGGGAATAATATTACCCTTAACATACGTCAGTATAAGTCGAAGAACTGTGCACTTTATTCAAAAAGTAAAGTTTTATGAAATTCTCTTGTTTTCCTTGTTGTACGCACGTGACATCATACACTGTAGTAGTCTTCTCTTCCAGCAGTGACTGCGCAGATACTTAAAATATTCGTAAATTTTGAACGGATCGTCCAATTTTCCTCAAACTTTCACTGATGTGTTCTACTAATATTGCTGCATTCTCTTAATCCTTATGTATATGAAGGTGGACTTGTCCTTTAACCAAACCTCCTTTGAAATTGAACGGGTAGGTTGTTACGGAAACCTATTCGTCGGAGGTTTTCGGTGTGTTTGACTCTGGTAAGATGGTACCCCTCGTTATCTCCTGTGGTTTTGTTGTCCGAGGGGTGGAATTTGGTTCTCCTGGCGTTGTCAGGTAAATTCTTGAACGGCACTTGACATTAAACTGTTTGTTTGTTCATCACGTAATATCCATGCACTTACTGTGCAGTGTTGAACTGTGTCAGTAGATCAACCTGTTTACTAACAACAAGTTTCGTACAGGACGTTTCACTTCAATGCCACTCTGTTTCGTTTTTTGAAATATACAGGTTACTAATCCATACATGATTATTTCTTAAATTCACACATCTTTGCATTCATTTCACGTCCTCCCTTTCCACATCGTTAATTTTGTTCAGTCTAAAAGCAAATATTTCCAATATATGTATGTATAATTACATATACATGTATATATATATATATATATATATATATATATATATATACACTGTATATATTTCTCTTTGTCTGTCCCTCATTCTTTCCTTATTTGGGACTCTTCCATACTGGTGTCTATATCACTTTCCAAGGAATTATCCTCTTTTTCCTAAAACCTGTCATTCTATAAATATGTCATTCCATAACGTCTGCATGAAATACATTTAAGTTTCGTTCTTTTCCATAATTTAGTTACTGCATGTCTTGACTAAATATTCCCGTTCTCCGTTTCGTATAATCGTATATAATACTGTGTAGTCCAAAACCTCCCTGAACATGATAAGAATTATTTTTGTACGTTTAATAGTCTGCCATCCTCTGTCAGTCTGCTCCCAAATATTTCCCTTTCCTTCCCTCCTTTCATGCATTTTCCGCCCCAAAATAAATTCTGCAGGATTTTTTTTTCTGCCACCTAAAAAAAACCCCGACTCCCTATAAAGAGTACACGAAATCAACGCTTACAAACACACAAAAAACACACACACATACACACACGCACTTTTGAAAATCCAATGGCCCGCGACATCAACCTTTATTTATTACTGGATTTTACAGCTGATATCATATGCAAGCTGGCATTGCAACACTCATGAAATTTCTCGCCTACCCCCCCCCCCCCTCAAAAAAAAAAAAGTGTTTGGGTATACATGTATCAAACATTGTGTTTGCTCCGCGTATTGGCATTACTACAAACACTTATATAGTAATGTCTCAATAGAGAAATGCATTAAAAGCCAATTTCCTTTTGCTTCATCCCTGACAAAGGGGGAGGCCCCAGAAAATGGCAATTAGCATTGAATGCATTCCTCTGTTGTTGCATTACTATTGTACGTATAATATACATTGGATGTTATGGGATTTTAAAGTTAATATAACCTGCATTGCATCACTCATAACATTTCTCGCATACAAAAAGACCAATGTAATCTGTGTTTTCTTTTTAACAAACACACAGATAGCTTTTTATTGCCCTTTTTATTTGCAAAGATGTAGCACATACATTCTGCACACGATTGTTTGATAATAACGCAAATAATTTCATATGATTCCCGAGGAAGTAATTACCATTTATACCTTGACTAAAATTTTTCTTGATTTCGGTTTGGGATGTGCTTTTACTTTTGACATGTTGCATAATTACTTTTTATTATCTTACTCAAAATAGTATGTATTTGACCGCATGGAATTCACAAAATTCGAAATAAAAAGACCAAATGAAAATATGATAACAAGTTGAAAACAAAACATTATTGTTTTCTAAGGTTTCTTAAAACTGAAAGCCAGCGTTATCGATCCTCTCACTCTTGGATGGGGAGATCACAGCTTTTCCCACGCCGCGCCGGTCCTTCTCTCAGGAACAATCGTCCCCATTTTCTTCGTCAGGCTTCCTCAACCAATTCCTCTAAGCAACTTCTTAAAACATAGGGGCTACCTTTTTAATTCTCAATTGTGAATGAAGCATGATTGTTATGATTTGAGTTGTTTTGAACACATTACTGCATATTTCGTAAATGTTGGGTTGTTCATATGTTCTGAGATCAATTTCGCTATGTGTAAGCATTTTGTTTGTGTTTGTATTTCATTCGTTCAGATAAGTTATCATACATGGTGTATTTGGTTATTGTATGGTTGTACATGTACTGCTCATGGTGCTTATGTAACAACGCCACGAGCATCATCCTTGATGGACTTCAGCGCATCATAACCCTATAAAGCCCAAGGGGGGGGGCACATTGTGCCCCCCTACCATATTTTCGTTTGCCACTCCTACACCTTTTACTCGATTTCAACCAAATTTGGTGACTTTTCCTAAAATCTTATTGCGAACATTTTGATATATAATTTAGCTATGTCCGATATTGCTGGTTGCCATGGCAACCGTAAACTGACAACCATGTTCGTCAGATTTTGCATGATTTTCTGTTCAAATTTCAGTTAACAATATAATAATGGATGAAATGGGGGTTTTCTTGGCTATAATTTGCTGAAGGACCAAAATGTGAAGTTATTATGGTTGTGAATTACCCTGAAATGGTCTTCTTATTATTTCCTTTATTTTTTATATGACATAGGCATCAAACAATAGACATGATAGAAATAATCGAAAATACAGCATTTTCCAAACACTACCCTTTTATTTTCTGTTATCTTCACACAAGCTTTGCCTGTAATATCATTTCTTCATCATATTATCAATCTGCAAACTCAAAATTTCAATATTTTGGAAATATGAAATATGATACCAATATATGTACCCATTCCAAGCAATACATCATAGGTTTCATATATTTCTTTATATTGTATTGAATAGCGCCCCCACATGTTGACCTTGAGAAATTTCAACAGTAACAAATAGTGAAGGTTGACTTGCTTTTTCTTTGTGGTAAATATGAAAATGATTGATATGAAATAAAAACATATATACTGGGATAAAGAAATAAAAAGAAAAAACACGATTTTAGCGTATTTCCTATGTATTTCTTTGTATTTTGGTTAATAGCGCCCTCAGTGGATGACCTTGGGGAATATAATAAAGAAGTTATATAGGGGGGGGGGCACAATGTGCCCCCCCCCCCCCCTTGGGCCTGGAAGGGGTCAAAATAGCTTGGGCTTTATAGGGATAAGAGACCATTATTATTGCTTTATTAGTACAGACTGCTTCCTTGGAATGTCTACTTTTCATGCGGTATTTACATCTATCATAATTATCATATCTGTGTGCGTGTATGTGTATGATAATGACATGTGCAATTTGGCGTACATATAATAGAAGAGTGTGCGTTTTACGCTATATTTAAAAGATTCGGTGAAGGTTTGGAATATGATAATTGTGATAAAATAAAAGGGATAACTACGGTTGGTAGTAGCCACCAGGATCATCTACCATGGATCTATAATCTTAATGTGCTACCACGTAAATACATATCGATCAGTGTGGAGTAACCGAATCGGATAGAGTGAGGAACCATAGTCATAGTACTGACTTTTTTTTTTCTGCTTTAATATCGGTCACTCATTGGAAACGAAGTGTAGTTGAAGAGACGATGGAACTAAGCCCCTCAGAGCGTAGTCCACTTCTTGGACTGTATTCGTAGCATCCATGCATGCAGTGTGCCTATACCACGGACGTTGATGGCGTCTGAATTACGCAAAATTACCGATCGGAATATTGCGCTTTGAACTGTGTGGGGTGCTTACTATGCGTGTACTAGTGTGGGGAATGCGGACGATTAAAATCTGCCAGTCAGTATCTGGACTACTTAGTACTCAGAGCGCAGTTCGCCATCGGACGCCATACAATAAACCCTCCCCCCCCCCCCTCCCCCTCCCCCGCTTTGGCTGCGTTCACACATTTTCAAATCAGCTGATCAGTATGAAAGAGACAATTGGCCTTAGATTAGAGAATTATCTTTTCTGGTAAGTTCAATATCATAACCAACATGATAAATACCTTACCTTCTTGCAGAAACTTTTATAAATACTTTAATAAATGTACAGCAGATCGTTGAATATCAATTGTCAAATAAAAATGCAAAACCTATCTCTTGCAAGAGGCACTGGAGGGATGTACTAACCCTCTTCGTGCATGGTTGCTGTGCTTTTATATTGTATTTCTGATTTGTTTGATTACATTCAGTGAGAAAATAACATTGCGTCATTATTGTGTATGTATTTTTGGCACTTGTGCAAATTCCAAAGTCCAATTTCGAAATTAAACCTTTTCTTCAACTGCAGTCATACATTAAGTATTTACATAAATACATTTTATATAGGTAATACACAAATTCTTATAAACATAGAATTTAACCAAAGAAAAGGTGTTTTCCAATGTATTTCAACATTTGGTGTGCTCGTTGTAAATTTTTAAAAATCAAAGGCTCCATAGCCGCGTAGCCCGGAAGGCACCCCACCATTTGTTTTAAAGGCCTGCAATTTTTGTCTTTTATTGTGTCTACCAAATGTCGTGATTCAATCAAACTATTCGGTGATTCCCACTAATCAACAGTGATGACCTCTACATAATATCATTTCTCAAGCACTTGCATTATAAATTTCTTCGACGATCAAATGTAAGTGGTGTTGATATCTTGTCTTGTCGTGAAATCTCTCATGAGTGACGGATGTCTGGTCTCGTAGAAGACGGTCGGTGAGTCCACGTAGCCTTGGTCAGTAAACAAATCCCTCCTACTGTCGACGCTCTTCGGGAAAGACGGCGACATGTAGGGGGAAATTGCGCGAACATGTGATGAAGCCATAGGCATGTATTTATCCCCCTTGGCGTCCATGGCCTGCAGCTCCCTTATTTCCGCGTATTCTTCGTCACTGTCCACTGTCTGTAGCAATATGAGCGTGGTAGAGAGAGATCCGCCCATGTTAATTTTGAATATATTGAGTATGCCAAATTTTACTACCAGGAGCTAACCCTTGTGTCTTGACGATACCGGAATTCTACCTACATTTGATACGTGTAGGCCCTCACATTGTTCCAAGTAATCAAGGAGTTAGTCATCAACGTGAATAAGGCAAAACAGGACTGACAAAGAAGTTACAGTGAATAAGGGTAACAAGTAACATTGCTTCTGTTATATATCGTTTTTCTTTGCCATGGCATAAGGCCGACTCTCTTTCTTTTTAAGGCATGAAACATTGTTATTCCTTCTGCTTATAGCTCGGGAAATCAAACTGGTCGTCCCCACTAGCTACCACGTAGGCCTACTTTATGAGAGAGAATTAATATTACAAGGTGTGTTTTTTTTTTCTCCTCATTCTTGAACACTTAAACTCGAAGAAAATGCTAAGTGAAAGGCCTCTAATTTCTTGAAATACCTAAACATGCTGCTAAAGGTAAAACAGAAAACTCTTTGAGTGGTCAACATGAAATTAAATGCTGACAGTATTATACTATTCAAGAATTTTTAACCTCCTATAAAAAGAAAAAGAAAGGAAACATTTTGATAAACTGAATACTCTAATTACAGCTAGCATCCAAATCAATAAACCGTTCGACATGGTTACTGATTTAAGTGATTTCAATAACAATGATTACATAATTATCCATATTAATGTACGACTTGTGTCCAATGAATTCGACTCATTTGAATATCTCTTTTCTTATCGAGTTGATTTTTCCTTTTCCGTCATTGGAATATTTGAAACCAGATTCCATGCAAATTCACCTGATATAAACAATAATACGGATTATGAAATGTTTCATGTTGATACAATGTAGTAGCAAATAGATAGAACAGTGGCGGATCCAGAGGGGGGCGCAACCGGCGCACGCCCCCCTCCCCTTTAATTTTCGTAAAAAACAAAAGAAATAAAAAGAAAAACAATGAAATGAAACCCGGAAGTGGCACTAGAAATATTAGTCACGCCCCCACCCCCCCCTTTACAGAATTCCTGGATCCGCCCCTGTTGAAGGCGTTCGTCTTTATTCACCATAAAAAAAGTGATTAACGACAAGGAAAGACATACATGAAAATGTTTTTCATAAAAGTATAGAGTTGGTTTGGACAAATATCATAACTGCAATTTTATACAGACCTAAAAGTAATAATATGGCTTTTCTTTGGGAGTTGAGAACATCTCAGGTTAAATGGTTCGAAAAATTAGCCTATTTTTCTCCTGGGAGAATTCATCAGTGATTAAATGAAATCTGTTGATTTTCTTTCCACAAGTTCCTTTCTAAATAATTTAATTCAGCAGATCAAAATCTCAATGAAAGCAGCATTTTTTTTCAAGTACAGATAAAACAATAAAGACTACCAAATCCTTTTCTTCACTGATTCATGATAAAATTTCAATACTTTTGATTAAGATAGTTTATACAGTCACTATCTTTTATTGTGTAGCATCTGATCATTTGCAATATTTTCCTTTATCTTCGCAATCATTTCAAAGTACCAACGATACCAAATGATATAGAAAAGAAAAAGTTTGAAAATGTGACACCCGTAAATAATGACTTAGCATATGAATTGTGTTCGTATCACATATCATATACACAAATCATATAATTACAAACAGATCATATCACAAGTTTCGAACCACATTGTAAGAATGTTGTAATATTAACGTTAAACTTTGATGAAAATTAAGCCTTGTAAAGAAAAAAAAATCCGCCAAAAGTATTTCGATCAGACAAGCTATATAAGCGTACTATTCGTAAACCAAATGAATCGAAATTTAAAGGCATAATTTACCATTTGCAGATGAAACAAAAGCCCAGTATCAGTGCTTCAATATAGTTCGAAATATGAATCCGGGATAGGAACAACCAATGTAAAAATTTGAATCAGTAGAATCGGTGTAAGTATTGCTGAATGTACAAAATGTGGATAATAAAATGTTTCCAGACTTAACCGTCTACAAATATGGCCTACTGACAAAAACAGTGATATGTCCTTATAAATTAAGGCTTTATTGCAAAATTTTTATATGTAGGATGTTTTATGAGTCAACTGACCTCCACATATTCATCAAATGTGATATCTTGAACATTGTTTAAGTCACTGCTCCCATAGGTAAACATGACCTTTAATTATTGTAAACATAACAAAAGTAGCGTAATAAAATCATTTGTAAATCTATTGTACAAAACTAATTGTGACCGTGCATCACAAAACGAACAAAAAGTCGCTCACACTGATTTTGTGTGAGGACTGAAAATAGGTGATAGGGGTCAACCTAGCCAATCTTGACTTTTTTACATTTTCTGAAAGAGCAAGTCTTCCTCTATATTATGATAAAATTTGGGATCATAAACCGGGCAGGAAAGTGTGTTTTTAGCAGTTTATCTCGAACACTTTTTTTTTTGTAGAATAATGTGATTAGGTGTATCCTTAGAGTCCCTTTTTCATTTCTTAAAAACCTTGTACACACTCTTCACTTTCAAGTCTAATAACTTTTGAAAGGATAATGCTACTGCTTTAAATGTTGAGATTAATTATGGACAGAATGTGTTAATGAGGCATATTCAATTTCAGTTTAATTTGATAATTCCTTCATTGTTTTTACTCTGGTGGCTCACATCCTGTTTTTTGTCCCATTCATCGCACAGCCAGCACGGCTTGGTAAAAATTTAGCGCTTGAATAGACACTGTATTTCAGAGCCTCGTTTCTCAGTTCACACTTTTACCGAGTGTGTGCTTTCTTTCCACTAGTTAGATAGGTTTGTTGTAGAGTCCATTTGATTTGAGTTACACATGATTTTAAAGCTTAAAGACTGCTCTTAAAATTTCACGTCTGGCGACTTTGTGTTCGTTTTGTGAGGCATGGTCACAATTTACCATTAACAGAAACTGCTAAACGCAGATGGTAATGTAATTAACTAGACAAAGCAATTATTAAATTCATCAATGGCGTTGATATGATATATAAAAGTAAAAATAATAACCCATCTGTTATTCAAACTTGTTTTATTTTCTCCATAAGATTTAAGTTTTGAATGTTCAAATCTTTTTAGTGATAATTTGTATATTATTTCCAAATCATTTAGCACATCCATGAACAAAAATACTTTTTAAATCCCAAAACACAAATTGAAATTTTCAATACACGTATTAACAAATCATTCAACCTAGAATTTCAACTGGACACTAGGGATTATCCGATAGCTTATTCAATTACATCCTTTGGAATATTATATTGAACATGCATTTATCGTATAGAATAATTCCAAAATTCGCTTAAGATTGTGAAAATAATACTGCCGTCTCCTGTTTCCATCTCCAAATAATACAAAATTTTGCATTATTTGTATGTATTTTTGTATCCTCGATAAGATGGTGAAGAAACTGATGACATATGACTCCTAATTTCCGAAATAGGCATATCAAAACAAAGCAACTTGACAGATTTCCTCATAAACCAATGGTAAAAGGAAGCAACTCTGCCTGTAACTTTCAGCCAATCTCTTATCAGGTTTTCAACGATATGACCAGTGGACATTAAGCTATATTGAAGTATAGTATATGAATAGTATTGACGAATACAACATGAATTTATGTTCCCTTTATTGATAATCTTATATCTCTTTGTTTTTGTAAAATTAAACCGGGCCAATCGTATTTCTTCAGCTCTCCCTTTACTTGCACCTTCCCTCCCCCTTCTTTGTGAACAAATCCTTGACACTAGTTTTCTGCATTTGTCAATATGAAAGCTCTATCACCTTATCAAGCATCATTACGTAATATGATTTCCCCTGCAACGTGGAACATGTCATCAAAGAAAAAATGTTATCCACTCCTGTATTCTATATCACGTAATGAATGAAATTTAAATTCAATTGTTTGTTAAATTGATTTATATAAGCAAAACTTATCTTACCAAAAGCTTGTTTGCATTTGTTTATATTGTATTCTTTACAATGAAAATCAGATTTATAACTGAAGTATTATCGGACCGTAACAACTGTTTGTTTATTTGTTTGTTTGTTTGTTCATTTCCATCTGAGATGGCCGGATAGCCCATATTCAGCTACGCTAAGCTGGTCCTCCGTGGGGTATATTTGAATGTCAGATGGGACCATTTAACCGGGTTAAACAAATACTTGCATTATTGTTAGATGATGATATTGTCAAATTTCTCATCAGTATCACTTACCTTCTGGCGGATTGGTGCCACGTTGATCTCAGTGTCTTGACACACGTAGTCATAGAGTTTAATCACCGGAACAGGTGTAGCTGGTAGTTCTCTTTTTTGTTTTCTGGAGGCTGCATTTTGTCTTTTCGCTATTGACGCAACAGAATTACAGAGTAGTAACATGTTAACATGATATTACAAAACATCCAATGCCACACACATTCGGACAATAACATCATAACCAACGACGAGTTTTATTGCAAAATGGTCCAAGCACTATTTTTAAACATTTCAAAGTAAGCCAATCATCAAATGGAGCAAAATTAAACCTTTCTACTAATACCTCACTTTTAACATAACAAGGAAAATTCTAGGAGTTATGATTAAAGATATCCTGTATTTTCTTATTATTTTCTTTGTTTTTCAGCTTTAATCACAAATATGCTAACTTAACGGTAAGGGATTTAACTAGTTTTTCGATAAAGCTCTTTAAATGTTTTGAATACTGACTGTTGGCTGTTACCTCTTAGTATAGGCGAGTTAGCTTCCCGTTGAAACCTCAATGAAAACGCCTTGCCAAGACCACATGTCCTGTACTTTTAATACATGTCTTGTACGAAAAAAAGGGTTTAATTGTAGTTTCTATTGTGATTTTGATTTTAAATATTTTGACATATACACCTATTTACGATGGGAAAACAAGGAGTAGCTGCACTATTCCAGTCAGACCGCAACGCGGTTGTTGATGAGCTCAAATAAAAAAAATTTATCGTACGCGCAGGTTTTTTTTTTTTTCATGTCCTTTTCAGCACCCGAGATTTTGCGAGATATTCAGAGACGAAGTGCGTGGTCGACGAGATTCACTTATTGACGACATGAAGATCTACTATCCGTTACTAATGGACATGGTTTGTAAATATCTTAAATAAATCACACCTTTTAATGCCTTACATTATATAAAATGAGCTTATGATACCATTATTCATATCTCTGCATCATATCGATATTTTCAAAACGACTCTGAGACAAATTATAACAAGGCTTTCTATTTACTGTTCACCCAACCCATTCATGATTTGAACCACCACATTAATGATAATCAACGTTCTAGAGATACTTGTTATAATAGAACAGTAAAAACTGAATTGGTCCCTTGCTTAGAAAACAATAATAATTGAAAGTCTCGTCAAGTAAAAACCATAGTGTGGCAAATTAAAATAGATGAATGATCATGCGCTCCCAGGGTTATTATTCAGCGATGTATACTGTGGATAAATATGGAATAATAATTCCGATACAAAATAGAGAGCCCCAAAGAATTCATGTGTGCAAATCAAGTGCTACATCTGTTATTATTGATTTATATGCTATTCATAAATGTAAACAAAGTCCAAGCCAAAGTTGAGCTGTCTGTCAGAGTGGAGTGTTGTTCTTGTTGTTTACGTGGAGATCTTAGTTGCAGTTGCCTGAGCCCGAACGCGTATGCTTACCAAAGAGATACAATCTCTTTGATACATACTGTGCACGCGCACACACACACCATAAGGTCCTACACTGTCATCTACACACTTTGTGTGTATTACTGTAATATGTAATGTGTATTACTGTTATGTACAATACACGTTTACTCTCATTCCGCGAAATTCGTTCAACAATCAACTCAGAGAGAATTAACCAATCAGGTACGCGTATTCGCGGCAAACTGAAATTTCGTCATAATTAACTGTACAACGCAATGATTTATTCGACAACCTGACCCGTTCATAGGATCAGTCTACATGAAGTCATTTGTTTTCATAGAAAGATATTTCCTCTTTCATTTTATGTACCTCTTTCATTTTGGTCCACGTTTATTTCTTTGGTCTAGTGTACCCCTTAAAAAAAATGAAAAATACAGTATGCAAATTTAATGTTTTGATATTTCCTTGTTAAGTATATTTTGTATATCATAACCTTTTAAGTGGTCGAATTTCATCAAAGTACAACTCTTCAGCTTTTCAAAGATGTGCAAATCATGTACAGTAGATTGCTAATGTCGTTTGGAATTACAGGGACTCTAAAAATGTGGTCTCCCAGCTCATTACGTATTCATGTCCGCGAGGTCCATGCATACGCGTACGATAAATGCGTAGGCTTTTCATGGGAGTTGCGGTCTGACTGATTCATTCTAACTCTACATAGCATGTTACTATTTCAATACACGAGAATACAAAAGCAGAAGCGTAAAAATAGAGGTGTTTGTCAATATGTTTACCCTTTGTCCGTCTGATGATCACTGCACAGATGATGACAATGAGAATGATGATTATCAACCCTCCTCCTGACGTGACCGAAGCGAACACTGGAAGGTTTTTCGGTGCTAGTAGGCCTATATCTTCTTCCTCTGCTCCTACCATGGCTACCAAACATGAATAAAACGAGAATGAAAGATACAAAAAAAAAAACACATTTCCGAATCGGCATTTTTCTAAAGAGAAATGAAAAATACAAACTGCTTGTTTGTATACATGTATATATAATATGAATTGAGAGAAAAGAAAATCTGAATTAATTCAATACTTATTATGTATTTTAAATGTAAATGCATATGTATTACATATATATATATATATATATATATATATATATATATGAAGAGTTTGTTTGCAAAAACCGATAAGTCCATATTTGCCAAATGGAGATATTTGCGATTAAAGGTCGAGAAAAATAAAGAGAATAATAAGAAAATGTTTGCTTCTTTTGACCATAACTTTGAAACTATACCTTTATATGTAGTGACCAATATATCATTTGAAAGGTATTATTTTGTACATTATGACAGAGATCGTACTTCAAAATCTTCAAAAATGGACTTATCGGTTTTTGCAAACAAACCCTTCATATATATGTATATAATCATCCTGTTATTGCAACAGTATTAGCAGAACACATCACTAAAGTTTTTCTTCTTTTTTTTTTAATCGGACACTCTGTTTAAAGTATAAAACTTAAGTTATGGTTGAACCCATGCACCATCAATGCGATAAGACAGTGATATAACAAATATCGATAATAATGATTAAAAAAATATATCTTGTCTGCATGACCTATAAAGCTCTGCTGATACGTTATTATTTGTTAGGTCATCCTTCATGTTACCATTTTCTCCCACTCCACATGAGGTATGTTTAAGAGAATAATTTGGAAGTCATTTCTCTCATCACTATCAAAACAACGTGCCAGTTTTCACCGACTCTACCGTGGTATTGATACTGAGTTATAAGTTAAAATGTCACGTATATGACTGTGTTTTGCAATGACTTTTTCCTTGAAGGTTTCCAATGATTTGAACTGCGTTAAACTGTGTTATTTACTGAGTTCAAATGAGTATAGCAAATATATTGGGTAAAATTCATGGTTCAAAACTGGAATAGTGGGCCTTTCTAAGAATGGTGCAGCAACATAGGTTGGGGTAGGCATGGTAATTTTGTTCGGGGCGGGGAAGGGCAGGATTGTTTTTGTTTGTTTGTTTTTTTTTTTTTTTTGTTGTATCCATCTAAAATTATTCCGGATATCACCGCCAGGGATTCTAGCGCTCGATATGAATTATCTCATGAAATTAATTTACTATACATGTAGGCCCTATTATATTCATACTTACGTGATCCAAACACTTGGAAGGAGCGTTCGTCACTCCCTACACTGTTCCTAGCGACGCATTTGAACGTTCCATAGTCTCTCTCCGGGATGACGTAGCCAATGGATAGAGAGTGGATAACTGATTCTCCTTGAGACCCATCGTGGCGCACGGACGAACGTTGCCATGCAGCATTACTGGCCTCAGCTTCCGCATGATACCAGATGACTTCTCCTTCCGGGTTAGAGTTCACTTGACACCGTAGGGTTAACTCAGTGCCTGCATCTGCCTTGACGCTGTCATTGTAAGCTAAGATCTCGGGCAGATCTGACATATGACGAATGGAAAAGTCTCAAAACCGAATGGTTCAAGTCTTTTAAGATTCACATGACGTAATGAATAAATAACTCGAGGTATATAATCAAAAGAAAGTATACCAGTCAAAGACAGGAAATGGATGTTATTCATTTTCTTTTGTTATTATTGCCACATATATTTTGGTCAAAGTTCTCCCGTTGGCATTCACATTTGTCCGTAACTGTGAGTGACACGAAATTCCTATATTGCTTGTACATGTATAATACCAAACGCAAGGTAATTAGTCATTTTATTGTCTTATACATTGATAGCGAATATGAACTTACAGGAAACATTCAGTGTACATGGGTCAGAGCACGAAGGAGAACACGAGGGGACTTTCTTTGCGCAGCAGATTATCTCCGACTCATGGTCCTTTCGTCCGAAGGTCAGATTTACAGCAGCACCACTGGAAGTGAGCGCCAAGAAAGGATCGGATGACCTCTGAGTTATCTCGGCTACAATGACGCCCTGGTGCAGAAATTCGGTGACGCTTGAAGGCCGGGTCCAGTTCGTGTCGCATTTCAATGTTCGTGGATCACCGGCAGGAATCACCCGACAAGGCGACAAACTGACGGATGCCGTGCAAGCTGTGATGAAACCATTAGGACATCATGACAATGTAGGGTTTGATTCAGATTTAAAGGGTGTGTACAGTTCTGGTCGAGGTGTAGATTTAGCTTTTAACATTTTGCGAGATATTCAGAAACCACTCTATGAGATGTCAAAGAGCATGCAGTTCTAAGGGGTGTCAAAAGTTTATTCGATGAAAATCGGTTTTGAAATGGCTGAGATATCCAAAAACAAGGTGACACAAAGAGATCCTAATAAAGTTGGGGCATGTCGCCTTTTATTATTAGCACTTTTTTTTTGATATCTCAGGCATTTGAAAACCAATTTTCATCAAATAAACGTTAAATCCTTCTTAAAATTACATGCACTTTCATATTTCATAAGAGGCTTTTCATTATCTCACTTAGGAATGTTCAAAACATGAATCCCTACCCAACGGCGTAAATCCATACTGAGGATTACAAGCCCATAACCGGACCGGCGCAACCTTTTTTTTTGGGGGTGGGGGGGGGGGGGAGAAGCTTTGTGCCCCCCTCCCCCTCCCCCCACACACTTTACAGGGATCGGATGCCCCACTCTTTTGCATGAAATATAAAGTGGGAGAAAAGTGGCAGCAACAACATAAAGACTTTTTGTTCTTGTTGCTTTTTTTTTTTTGCTTGTCAGACGACTTTCGGCGGAAAATCAGACCTTAAAAGTATGAAAACACTTTATTTTTGGAAATATCTGTGAGAGGGAGCGGAACGACCGAACGGGGGAAGGGTGTGTATGGGGGGGGGGGGGTATCCCTCTCCCACACGAGGAAGATTTTGCATTTTCAGACCTGATATTCAGCGATCTGGTGCTCACTTGTGGTGAAAATTTTGTTTTCTTTTCTTTAAAAAAAAACAATAAGAAAATGAAATATTCACAATATATTATTGAATGACAAAATCGTGGTATTTCAGCTCTTGCTGTGCGACATCACTGTGAAGGCCTACTAAATAATAGGGCCTATCATCGGCGTAGACAGGATTTGATCTTAGGAAGAGCGGTTATGTGAGGGAACGAATCAAGCGAGGGGGGAGGGTATGGTAGGGGGGTTTTCCCCTCCTACGGTGAAATCTCTTTGCGTTGAAAATTTTGACATTTTTCAGTCCAAAAACTGCCGTTTGTAGCTATATTCTTCACTTTGGAAATTAAGGGGGGCACACCAGGCGCAACTGCTGTCAATCACTGGCAGCAACATCAGGAGAATGGCATAGCGATTAAATGCGAGCGAGCGGAGCGAGCGAGCATGAAAATGTTAACATTTTTTACAGTCTAAAAACTGCCGTTTGTAGCTATACTTTTTCGCTTTGGAAATTAAGGGGGGCCGCATCAGGCGCAACTGCTGGCAATTACTGGCAGCAACATCAGAAGAATGGCATAATGATTAAATGCGAGCGAGCGAAGCGAGCGAGCTTCAAAATTTTGACATTTGACAGTCCAAAAACTGCCGTTTTGTAGCTATACTTTTTCGCTTTGGAAATTTAGGGGGCACACCGAGTGCAACTGCCGGCAATTACTGGCAGCAACATCAGGAGAATGGCATAGCGGTTAAATGCGAGCGAGCGGAGCGAGCTTGAAAATTTTGACATTTTACAGTCCAAAGACTGCCGTTTGTGGCTGTATTTTTTCGCTTTGGAAATTAAGGGGGCGCACCGGGCAAAAACTGTTGGCAATTACTGGCAGCAACATCAGGAGAATGGCATAATGATTAAATGCGAGCGAGCGAAGCGAGCGAGCTTCAAAATTTTGACATTTGACAGTCCAAAAACTGCCGTTTGTAGCTATATTTTTCGCTTTGGAAATTAAGGGGGCGCACCGGGCGAAAACTGCTGGCAATTACTGGCAGCAACATCAGGAGAATGGAATAATAATTAAATGCGAGCGAGCTTCAAAAATTTGACATTTTACAGTCCCCAAACTGCCGTTTGTAGCTATATTTTTCGCTTTGGAAATTAAGGGGGCGCACCTGCTCACATCACTGGCAGCAACATCAGGAGAATGGCATTGCGATTAAATGCGAGCGAGCGGAGCGAGCGAGCTTAAAAATTTTGACATTTTACAGTCTAAAAACTGCCGTTTGTACCTATACTTTTTCGCTTTGGAAATTTAGGGGGCACACCGAGTGCAACTGCCGGCAATTAGGCAAAAAAAAAAAAAAAAAATGTTGTATTGGCGTAACCCGCCCGACCCTAAAAATTCCGCCGACCCTATGTTTTTTTATTATTTTTTTTGCTATCGATATCAAGTATCTTGTTGACTGCGATCGTGATCGCAAAAAACCCGGAAGTGGAAACGGCTCTGGGGATATCGGATGTACGAAAGAGAGATCTCGCTAGCTGCGCCTCGCATAGCCTCGCTTGATCAGTACGCCATCTGTTTCCAACACGGACGCGTAATCTATCAAGATTTATACAGTGTATACTTAGCATTCAGACTGCAATGTATTGTGCACAGTTTTGCCATAGGTTTCTTGTGTGGAGAACTTACACGAATCTGTATATGTGGGACTGTAATAGAGATCGCCGTGTGCGATGAAAAGATCGTACATATGGGTCAATTTGCATCTTATCTAAGTCAAAATAGTAAAATATGAAGTGAAAACATTCAGGATAGGGATTTCAACATCTTTAAATTCTGTGAAGGGGTATAATTTGAGTAATATCGGCCTCATAAATGATTTGTAGAATAGATGAACACAGCACATACGGTGCAGCAGTTGTAACTGTTTACTGAGCACGAGTTTTACACGTAAAATGCGGGTAGCAAAAAAAAAAAAAAAAAAAAAAATCCGCCTGACCGACCCTATTTGAAAATCTCATGTTACGCCAATACAACCTTTTTTTTTTTTTTTTTTTTTTGGCCTTACTGGCAGCAACATCAGGAGAATGGCATAGCGGTTAAATGCGAGCAAGCGGAGCGAGCGAGCTTGAAAATTTTGACATTTTACAGTCCAAAGACTGCCGTTTGTGGCTGTATTTTTTCGCTTTGGAAATTAAGGGGGCACACGCCGGGCGCAACTGCCGGCAATTACTGGCAGCAACATCAGGAGAATGGTATACTGATTAAATGCTAGCGAGCGAAGCGAGTGAGCTTGAAAATTTTGACATTTTCCAGTCCTAAAAACTGTCGTTTGTAGCTATATTTTCGCTTTGGAAATTAAGGGGGGCGCACCGGGTGCACCTGCTGTCAATCACTGGCAGCAACATCAGGAGAATGGCATAGCGGTTAAATGCGAGCGAGCGGAGCGAGCGAGCTTTAAAATTTTAAAATTTTACACTCCAAAAACTGCCGTTTGTAGCTATATTTTTCGCTTTTGTTTGTCCCACTTTTATTTGAGAACCATCCCCCCCCCCCCATCGACGCCTCTATACATATTAGGTTGCTTTTGTTAAGTGAAAGATCTGCTGCACACTCTTTGATAAATTAGGGAATATACGTCTATGTCAAAAGTGTACAAAGTTTATCCCTTATCCTGTATAGCGGACCTTTTGCATGTTCATGATTGCAATACAACGATCTGGTGCATAGTTCTGGCGATATTTGGACAATTTTCCATTAAGAAAGTTCGAGATTTGTCCTCATCTCGGGAATTGCTTTGGGGATAAATGATTTGTCTGTCTAAACACTTCCTTTGGGACGGGGCAAATGCCCTTTTGCCCCCCCCCCCCCCAGCCCCTAGATTCGACGTCCCTGATCTTCCCTTGGTATGCCCATAGATGTATCCTGACTGAGTCATTAGTCACTGTCGTTTCTCAAGAATGATTCACCAAATGGAGGGGATTCAATTATGGCGATAAAGTTGTTGTTATTGTTTGTTTGTATGTTTTCGTACATATTTTGCAGATGGTCCCCAGTTACTCGCGTCATAGCATGTTTACATGTAGACCTATACTATTTGACGTTGTCAACGCCTGAGCCATACCTTACAGTGTATGTCGATGTTACTTTCTTCGCGAGCGAGCGAAGCGAGCGAGCGCTTGAGAAAATTATACATTTCCTACAAGATAGAATACTGTTCAGCTCTGTTACCTGTCTGAAGGCCGGCGTACAAACGTCATGCAATATGCCAAAATTGATACAATCACATTTCTGCTTCCTCCATTTTTTCCCCTCAAAATTCAGGGGGGGGGGGATGATTCTACAGGCCATCCCCCTCCTCCATATCCCCCACCCCCCCCCCCCCCCCCCTGGGATTTACGCCCATGTCCCTACCTCAACCAGTACTGTACAGTCCCTTTCAAGGATAAGTTTACCTTGATATAAACGTGAATTGAATGACTGCAGCAACATCAATTGAACACATCAGTGAATGTGTTACGACAGGACACGATGTGTTATCCTTGGGAGTACGTGTGTGTTGGGGGGGGGGGGATGTAGAGGTTATGTATAGGATGCTCTTCTTTAGAAAGGACGGACTCTACGTTTTCTTAACTCACTTTCTGCTGTTGATCTGTAAATAAAATGAATTGTGATAAGTAATGATTGGTAATTGTATGTGCTTACTGTATGTGTTTTGAGTATTAATTATTTTTGTATAAATATTGATCTTTATATGTATGTATATCCTATATATATATATATATATATATCTTAACAAGACTCCTGAAAACCAGTTTCTGTACATCAGTTTATTTCTCCATTTCTTCGTCAAACCAACACGTGAAATCTCAATCTCCCTACAATTCAATTCAATTCAATTCATTTATTTTTCATTCTTCTTTTTTCCAACAAAACATAACACATAATAAATTTGGAATTACATCATAAATATAAACATTCGACTTTGCAAAAGATAAATGATACAGATAAACGAAAGAACACATACTGGAAAAAAGTACAAAGTTTTGCTTCAGTTGAGAAAAAAAAAGAACTGAGAGGTTCACTAAAAAGCAAGCTTGTATGTTGTGAACCACTCAAAAAATGAACAAACTTATGAGTTACTTATTTACAAATACTTATCAAACTACGACAGAACAGAACAAGACAGGAGAAATACAAAAGACATGACACGACTTGACAAAAAAGACGGAAAGAATGGAGAGAGAGAAAAGAAGAGAAAAAAGAGAGAATGCCTACACGCTGAACTAGGGAAATGGAACAGGGGGTGATTGAAAATGTGCTTCAGAGGGCTGGTACTGGACGCAGCTGTGCAAGGATTTGATGGCTATTACATAATAAAACACGTAATCTATTACGCAATAATGAAGCCAGTGATCGAAAGATTGGTGGATGGATGATGAACCCTGAGGTTGATGAGATCTAACTAATAAAGAATATATCAGAGAGGATTTAAGAGAAATGATTTCAACTTGCGCTTAAAAGAATGCAAAGAAGGGGAATTTTTTATTTCACAGCTTAATGAATTCCAAAATCTAGGACCGGTGTATATAAATGTACTCTGGGCTAATAAAGTTCTCAGGAGGGGCAAATGAAACTCATTAGATTGCCTAGTGGGATAATTATGAAAAAACTGGTTCCGTGGAAACATTGAATTGAAAATACTGGGAAGTGCATTTGCATTGTAATTGAACATACATTATATATACTCTCAGCAAAAAAAGAAAGTAAACGCTTTTTCAAGTTTAGATTTCTCATAGAATATTTGGCTGAAAGCTAATGTATTATATACCATATTGAAGGTAATTTGATTGGCTATCAACCTGGTAGATCATCAAAAAGGGAAATTTTTCGCATGAGTGAACACCATTGTTTTTCTCTTCCAGGACACAAAAGTAAAAATTGCAAAACTGAACAATTTGCCATTCATGCGTATGTACTCTTCCATAGAACAATAAGAACAAACAACAAATTTCACACAAAAAGAAACATGAATTAAGTTGCAAAAATAAACCTTTGATCTCAATGATATCTTTAAAAACCAAAAGATCAATGAAGGCTAAAAATAAAGGGGGAAAATAAAGCATCTTATGTCAAATCTAAATTCAAATGAAATGAGAGAAGAAATAATAATTAACAAAAATGGTAGAAATTTGAGGGTTTTTTTTCAAATTTGGAAATTGTAAATAATGTTCGGTTCTTGAAATTGTCACATGGATTTTTAAGTCACTAGATTGAATGAAATAAATAAAAAAAAATCTGCTCATTTGACCATCTTGTCATTTGAAGTTTGAGTTGACAGAAAATTTTTGTTTTTCCCCCTTAGTTTCCCACTTTGTTTTCTTAGAGGTTATAAAGAGATAAAGAGAACAAAAACTCATTTTCCTATTTTATTCATGTCTCTCATTATGTTAAACTGGTCTTTTGTTGTCAATGTTATCGTGAAGCGCATTTGCAAATAAAAGAGAACTTGTCAAGTTTTGCAATTTTTAATTTTGTGCCTTGGAGGACAAAATCGAATGTGTTTACTCATGCGTAAAGTTTTCTTTCTAATTAACCTATTATTTAAATAGGTAATTAAATTACCTTTAATATGGTATATAATACATTGATTTTCATAAAAATCTATGAAAAATATGACCTGGAAAAAGTGTTTACTTTCTTTTTTTTTGCTGAGTGTATATATATATTAGCCCAATGTGGGTAGCCGATCAAGATCCACCCTTCATCGGTGATAAAAGTAAGTTACCCGATGTTGTGCCAATGTTCCAAATGTAGCTTACCGATTGCGAGCGTGGCGATAATCGCCTACGTTGGCCCAATATAGACTGGCAAACCAATATCTACCTTAGATTAGTTACAGAAGTAAGACAATGGGCCAATGTTGTTCCAACGTAAGCATACTGACTGCGATCATGGCCACAAATCTCTAATGTTGGCCCAACATAGGATACCCAACCAATATCCATTTTGTATCGATGACAAAAGTGAGACGGGTGGTTCAACTTTGTGCTGACGTTATCTTACCGGCTGTGCGAAAAGAAAAATTGCCAACGTTGGCCCAACGTAGGTTTGCCAAATAATTTCCACCTTCCCTCGGAAACGAAAGTAAATCAATGGCCCAACCTTGTACCAACGTTAGCTTACCGACTGCGACCGTGCCAACGTTGCCCCAACGTAGGATTACCAACCAATATCCATCTTGCATCATCGACAAGGTGAGACGGTGGCCCAACGTTGCGCCAACGTTAGTTTACAAATTGCAACCGTATCGACCATCGCCATCATTGGCCCAACGTAGGATACCCAACTATATCCACCGAACCGCAAGTGGCGACCATAAAGACATTGGCCCAACGTTGAGCCAACGTCATCTCACCGGCCGCGACCGTGGCGACCATTGTCGACGTTGGCCCAAAGGAGAATTGTTATCTGGGTATATTATATATATATATATATATATATATATATATATATATATATATATATATGTATGTGTGTGTGTGTGTGTGACCGTGCACCACAAAACGAACAAAAAGTCACACTGATTTTGTGTGAGGACTGAAAATAGGTGAAATGGGTCAACCTTGACAATCTTGACTTTTTCATATTTTCTAAAAGAGCAAATCTTCTTCTACATTATGTTAAAATTTGGGATCATAAAACGGGCAGGAAAGTGTGTTTTTAGCAGTTTATCTCGAACAGTTTTTTGGGTAGAATAAAATGTGCTTAGGTGTGTCCCCTGTTCATTTCTTTAAATTCTTGTACACACTCTTCACTTTCAACTCTAATAACTTTTGAAAGGATGATGCTACTGCTTTGAAAGTTGGCATTAATTACGGACAGAATAATTTGATAAGACATGCTCAATTTCAGTTTAATTTGATAATCCCTTCATTATTGTTACTCTGGTGGTTTACATCCTATTTTTGTCCCATTCATCGTACAGCCAGCACGGCTTGGTAAAAAGAATAGAAACGGTACTTCAGAGCCTCTTTTCTCAGTTCACACTTTTCCCGAGTACGTGCTTTCTTTCCAAAATTTGCATAGGTTAGGAGAGCCCATTTCATTTGAGTTATACATCATTTGAAAGCTACAACTTCTGGTCTTTCGGAATATGCTCTTAACTAAGATTTCATGTTTGGCGACTTTGTGTTTGTTTTGTGATGCAGGGTCACATATAATGTACGTATGCATGCATTCCTAATTGTACAAATGCCAACAAGAAGAATTTCCTGTATGGACAATATATGAATATGAATATGAATCTGTATGAAAGTTTGAGGAAAATTGGACAATCCGCAGACACTGCTGGATGAGAAGGCTGCTACATCTTATGATGTCATAATCATTTGCAGAATTGGAGAGAATTAAAACAAAAATCAATTTTGGGGAAAAAAATGCACATTCACTGGACTTGTTACTGATATATTCTAAGGGTGATATTATTCCCCCTGCCTTCTGTAACGACTCTTTTGATATGTAAGGAAAGTGAAAATTTGTTCAACTTTTCTTTACATTTTCTTTGTATCGTTCTAAGCATTTGAAATCAGAAGGGGGTAGTGGTCTTTTTTTCCACCGATGGCAGCTTTAAAACTTCAAAAATGCATATCTTTTTGGAAGACTTTTAAGATTTTCTTCAAACTGTCTCTCATTATGTCCTACAAGTATAGCTGCATTTTCTTTTCAAGCCACGTGTATATGAATATGAAATTGTTCTTAAAAATTTTCAATATTCAATTCAATGTGTGGCTGTTACATAATAATTCATATTCAAAGTTTATTTCATTTTTCGACATAACATATGTTTCACTTCTTTTGATAACAGAGAACAAGGTAAATAGAACATAGTGAAATGAATAGACTGTACAATAATTGAGGACCTATAGTAATCATACATTGTATAGTAAAAAAGCAACAGAAGTGATCGAAGTGAAGTACATATATACCGTGCGAAAAATGGAGGGACCCACTAAAAAGACAGAGCTTGTAGTGTGTGGGCCCCTCACAAATAATATGTTTAATTCCATTACAAAAAAAAAAATGATACAAAGTGATACATGTGTCAATTCAACTTTCATCGAGCTGGGAAGGACACTATCATTGAACTGTGAACACAATATAGAATAACATGCATGAATGACATTATAGCGAAAAACAAGAACAATACACACTTTGCCGCAGTAGCAAAAAAAAAAAAGTAATCACAACGATGGAAAAGAGTGTTTCGTTATAAAGCTAAGCTTGTATAGGACTTGGAGAACTCAACAGAAAATAGACAGCAAAACCAATATATCAATAAAATGCATTTGTGTTGAATTTTGAATTAAATTTGATCATTGATAAATATGATGCTCATATACTACCATACTATACTTTAGCATACAAACAAATAATATACATGTAGTATGATAGCAATGCTATGGCACAGACACTATTCATTCGGCCGTGTCCGTGTATGCCAGAAAAATGTGACCAATGGAGAAGAAATATGCGGACACGCATAACAACAATAACAACAACAACAAAGAAATAACAAAAATGAAGAAAATACGCATACGCAGTTACTGGATGAGGAAGAACGGGAAAAGGGAGCAAGGAAAATTGGAGAAGGAAGGGGAAGTCTATAGACGCCAAAGGACAAATATCATAGCGTGCAAACTGGTGGACAAAGGCATTATTCTTGTTTGGAATTAGAGAAAAAGGAAGGAAATAACATGGTTTTATAGGAGAGAAGAAAGTTAAAATGAAATCAACCAATTTCAATAATTCTTTATTTATCGTTAAAAACAAAAGAAATAAAAAAGATGAAATGAAAACCGGAAGTGGCACGAGAAATATTAGTTACGCCCCCCCCCCCCCTTTACAGAATTCCTGGATCCGCCCCTGGGCAGTATTCAAATATTAAATTCGATATTCAACAAAGTCATATTAAAAGTAACTTTGGAAATAGTATTGCTGGCAAAACAATTTGCAGTTGAGAGAAAATATAACAGTAAGCACATAAGAAATGAAAGAAAAATATTAAATATCTATGTCCTAGAAAGTCTGCAATATTACTATTTTAACCAGAATGCATGATAAATTTACGAAATGACATTTTTTCCAGGTACATATTTTGGATCTTCACTTATCTTCATCACACAATCACACAAACACAGACGGATACCACTAAACATTTACATGGATACAATGGGATATCCATAAGTTAGCATTAGGGATAAATTGGAAACTTATGTAATAACGCAGTGCCACAAGCATTCAGAAAGCTTTACAAGACCGAAATTCCTTGTTTCATGTCCAATTTTGATTAAGCTACTACCAAGTTGTTTGCGTTTATTTTTCTTTAATTAATTAACATTCAAATTTTAAGTACATTTCATTTTAAGTCCAAACAAAATGACCAATAAGATAATTGAGGTTAAAAGGAGAAGATCCAGGTATATTTGGTTCGCTAACCTTCCACATTTAGTCGAACTGAGCTCGTAAATATACCGCCAGTTGTTGTAGCCGTGCAGGTATATGTTCCAGCATCAGCCAAAGTCAACGATGCTATAGTCAGGTTGACGTCCAGTACTGCATCATGGGTAATGGAGAGGGTGTACCTTGGGGTGACGTTGTTTTCGTTACAAGAATCTCCCTTGCAATAGTACATAGCCAAAGACGAGGTTGTGTCGGCGCGACCCCACTTTAGTTGATTTAACGTTTCCCTAACCGACTGGTCGAAATGGTAGGTGCAAGTGATTACGGCAGTGCCTGTCTCGACAGCTTCATTGTTGATGCTCGTCGTTATTATTTGATTCGACGCTCGGAAGAGGGTAACTAGGTTGGACGAATTAAACATTAGTCGTATGAGTGACGAGAGGCAATGAGAATGAACGCCAGAGAGTATTCCTTCTTCTTAAATATTTCTGTTAAGTGAAAATTTATGACTGTGATACTGTGATACTAAGCTTCATCATTTTTTTTTTTAGATATTCCAGGCCTGATTTTGTTGAAGCATTTCTGATTGTACCCCTTTGGGTAGTGAATTCCGCTTGAACACGGAGTGGTAAATTACTTTGCAAACCGAAATTAACTTTTAACTTTATCATCTAGAAGATCACTTTGGCAGGCTCTCCTCCCCTCTTTCTTCTATCACCAGTCGAATTTTATTCCGATCTTTTAGCAGTCAGATGTGGCATCATCGGTCTCCACATGGAACAACAAAATATGCAATCTGTTTTGCTGAAACCTTTAGGACCACTGATGTAAAACAGCCACTGGCGTCTGCCATTCCAACGACGTTGCAAGCGGTTAAGAATACTGTCACATGAAATCAATCGACAACTACTTCAATATCTCCCGCAATTTCCTCTAAAGTGCATCGACTGAGAATTACGAAAAAAGCTGATGTATTATTCTTCCTTCTGAAGGACAGACAATAGCTATGTAAAACCGAGAAAAAAAAAGTCTCACAATACGGCAATTCTCAAATAGTTTGAATAAGACAATAAATTCCACAGGTAGATTAGACAGCGACATCGGCGACAGACACATGGAATAGATACTTTATTCTTATTGACTTTCATCTCTTTCTTGTTATACGAATCTTTTACTTGCTTTACTGTTATCTATCTTTGTCGGACCGCGGTGCTGGGAAAATTTCATCCAGGAAGTGCAAATCAGCGTCAAATCATTGAATATGATACATTTGTTTACTCAGTGGCAGGTTCAGAGGGGGGGCGCAAGGGGCTCAGGCCCCCCTTTTATTTATCATTAAAAACAAAAGAAATAATAAAAATGAATGGAATGAAACCCGGAAGTGGCACTGGAAATATCAGCTGCGACCCCCTTTAAAGTATTCCTGGATCCGCCCCTGTTACTTGTATATTGCCCTGTCAAAACTTTCCTTCTAGATTACTTACCTTGAAGGTGCAAGAGATACAGAAAATGTACGCGGGACCAGAAACACGTAGCCATATTCCTTCTACCACAGGAGATAATGCCTCCATTCTAATCAGAGGCAGACACTAAATCAAATGACTAAGGCGAAAAAAAAATCTCATATTAGCAAAACTGAACTAACGCTTTAGTGAAAGGCTTCCACTCATCTCTCTACCTTTCTTTGTCACTGTTTTAGGCCTGGGGAGTTTGCACTCATCTCTCCACCTTTCTTTGTCACTGTTTAAGATCTCGGGCCGTTCATTGTCAATAACACAATATCTTTTATGAAGGTTTCTTTGTATCAATAGGAAGTAAAAGTACCAGCAATGAAAGATGCTCCAAGTGCATGTTTTGGTTTTGCGATGCGATTGAAGCTGATAAATCATGCAAAACCATAAGCCGTCAAACATGACTAGTCTCTGTTACTTGAATAGATCTGCATTTTCTAAACAGATCCCAACGGAGATTGAAAACCATGAAAACTAGAAAAGCACGCAGAGAGCGCAGACCTATGTCCAACAGATATATCCACCTTTACTGGTTCCAGATAGCGGAAGGTGATCAGTATCATATCAGGGTTAAATCATAAATTCTGTTCCTTGTGTTATTATCAACTTTTCCTGAACATTTCATTCAAATCCGTATAACTTTTAGAGTCATTTTTCAAACTGACAACAAACAAACAAACAAACAGACAAAGGAATACAATTGAATTCAGTTCAACTTAAATCATTTCAATTGAAATCATATCTATTCAACTTTACTTTGTTTTCGTCCAGGAAAATAGCTACAAACTCACAAAGTTTACACACAAAGTCGACAAACGAATGAACGCCGGAGGTATAGGAGTTTAGTTCTGGTCCTTTATATATGTAACACATTGCAGTGCGTGTTAATAAACATTGGCATGATAAAATATGTATATTGATAAAAGTGTGTTGCATCTTCCGAAATAACTGTCCGTGATAGAGGAAGATGTCCCCTATCCCCACAAAGGGGTTTTTACAATTATAGAGTTAAAGGCATAATTTACCATTTGCAGATGAAACAAAAACCCAGCATTAGTGCTTCGAAATAGTTTGAAAATGTGAGTTAGGACTAGAAACAGCTAACGTAAAAATACGAATCCGTATAATCGATGTTAAGTGTTGTTAAATACACAAAATGTGAACAATAGTTATAATAAAAAAGTTTCCAGGCTAAACCGTCTACAGTTACGGTTTATTGAGAAAAACACTGATATCTTCATACATTTTAGGCTTTATTGCGAAAATTTTATATGGTAGGATATTTTATGATACAACAGACCTACACATAAGCATCAAATGTGATATCTTGAACATTTTTGAACTCACTGCTCCCAAAGGTAAACTGGACCTTTAAAATTGATCTATCCGGTGCTCACAACTATTTTTTTTTTTTGATATATGAAAACTTTTCAATCATATTTTTATCGACATTTAAACATGTTTGCATGTAAAATGTTTAACAAAAATCTTAACAAAATAGACACGATATCACATTATTAAAGCTTTAATACCGAATGAGGGGAGGTCCCTCACAATGAATAAATAAACAAATAAATAGATAAATAAATAAATACATATGTGTAAATAAGTAAATGAATAGATAAATATGAAGAGTTTGTTCGCAAAAACCGATAAGTCCATATTTGCCAAATGGGGATATTTGCAATTAAAGGTCAAGAAAAATAAAGAGAATAATAAGAAATTTTTTTATTCTTTTGACCATAACTTCAAAAATATACCTTTATATGTAGTGACCACTATACCATTTAAAAGGTATTATTTTGTACTAATGACACAGACCGTACTACAAAATCTTCAAAAATGGACTTATCGGTTTTTGCGAACAAACTCTTCATATATAGATAAATAAATACATAAATACATAAATAAATAAATATCATGGGGGCACATCCACCTCCCATCGTCGTCATTGAAGAGGAAGAATGTGCAGTTCGAAACTGTGATAAAGCTGGCCTTCATTAGCGGCTATATTGTCAAAGTATAAACGGAGTAGAGGACGCCCGGCAAAAATGTAAAAATAGGAAAATCATTGAAATCATGTTTGTCAGGTCACAAAAACTGTCATATCCCTACCAACTACATCTGTAAATTATCTAAGTACTTTAATCTGATCATTACATGCAACTAAGCGTGATAGTGTGAATTTCACTTTTAATGGTCACTTACGGGGTATATACACACTGTTCCTTTGATCGAAACTGACGCATCTTTTGTGATATCTAAACACGCTTAAGTGAAGCACGCAAAGACACTGGCGTATTGATAGGCAAATGCGCGAGTATGTATTCTTGGTATGCACCAATACTTCCCCATCTCACAGTGTTCCATACATGCAGTGTATTGATTTATCTCGTACCAGCTCCCAGGAGGGAGTAGCAATCATATTGAAGAAGGGAGTAGAAAAGAGCCTAATGGAATGGAAACCAATCAACAACAGAATGCTGAGAGTTAGATTGAAAGGCAGACACATCAATACCACCATCCTACAGTGCTATTCTCCGACCAATGACAGCGAGGAAGAAAGTAAGGATGCCTGTTATAATCAACCACAGGCAGAGATAGAAAGTATGCCACAACATGAAGAGTGAAGATTGTAATGGGAGATTTAAATGCAAAGGTTGGGAAGGACACCAAAGGCCATGAGGGAGTCATGGAAGAGAAGGAATAGGCAATAGGAATGAAAATGGATAAAGGTTTCTTGAATTTTGTGAGGTATAGGATTTTGTAAATGGCGGTACTCGCTATCAACACAAAGATATACACAAACTCACCTAGTGTTCCCCAAATAGAAGAGACCAGAATCAGATTGACTATTTTGCAATAAATTAGTCATGGCGCAGATCATTACTTGATGTCAAATGTAGGAAGTGACTACCACTTGGTGACTGCAAATGGTCTAAAGATAGCTGTGAGACAGCAGTTTGATGTGCAGAAACTACAAGACATTTATGGTAAAGAATGTATTTGTACTCCACGTACAAAATAGATTTTCAGTTTTTGGCAGATATGGAAAACATACAGGACACAGATGAAATCAATGGTCAGTGGGAACAGTTGGGAACAATTTATACTCGGGCGAGTGAGACATGTTTTGGCACAAAAAAGAAGAAGAGAAAAGAATGCATGAAACCAAACACCTGGTAATTTATTCCAATTAGAAAATATGTGAAGAAGAAGATCTTGGCAACAAAATCAGAAAGGTTGAAGGAAAGATACCAGCAAGAGTATAGAGAGCCAGACAAAATTATGAAGAGAATGACACGAGCTGACAAGCGAGCTTTTGTAGATGATCTTGCTGACAAGGCAGACATTGGCAGAAGATGCAGCCAGAAAGGGAGAACAAAGAAAGGTGTACATGATAAAGGTAATCACAGGCAAGTACCATGGAAGCAATGACACACCAATCGCTGATAAAGACGGCAATCTTCTTTAATCAGAAGCAGATAAGGAAGCTCGTTGGGCAGAGCACTTCAACGAAATTCTTAATAGACCGCCACCAGTAGAAGAGGCAGACATACAGGAGGCGGAAACTGACCTGGAAGTGGATACCACCCCACCTCGTAAAACTTAAATCTTTAGCAGTTATAGCATCACTGAAGAATGGGAAATCGCCAAGAAAAGACAATTTGAATGCATAACTGTTTAAAGCAAACCCAGAGTTTGCAGCAGAAGTACTTCAGCCGGTGTTTACAATGATATGAAATGAAAAGAGCTTACCAGAAGAATGGACAGGAGATGTTATTGTTAAGATCCCCAAGAATGGAGCAATAAGCAACTGCAATAACTGGCGTGGTATCACACTCCTGTCGGTTTCAAGTAAGATCTTATAGCGAAAATCATCATAAAGAGAATAGCGGGTGCAGTAGGTGAAGAGCTCAGAAAGGAACAAGCGGGATTTCGAAAAGGAAGAGGTTGCATAGACCAGATACTGACACTAAGGAATATTATAGAGCAGTGTACTGAATGGCAGAGGATGTTGTATATCACGTTCATCGAATTTGAGAAGGCATTTGACAGTATACACAGGGATAGCCTGTGGCGAATATTACGAATGTATGGCATCCCAGAGGAATTTGTTCTTCTTATCAAAAGTTTCTATAGCAATTTCAAGTGTCGCGAGTTGGAAATGGCATCATAAGTTTTGCAGTGACGACTGGAGTCAAGCAAAGATGTGCCATGTCATCGTTACTCTTCAGTCTTAGGATTGACTGGGTCTCGCAAGACGAACAACAAAAGACCACCCAAGGAGAATCAGGTGGACACTCTTCTCTAACCTAGAAGACCTTGAGTTTGCAGATGACTTAACACTGCCCTCACACACGCACAGACACATGCAAGAGAACACGACTCAGTAGATATACTGTATGCACAACAAGTTAAGCTGCAGATAAATCAAAAGAAAACTGACGTAATGACGTTAAATGTTCCAACCCCTCACCCATCCTGTTCACTAAATAGAACTTTCAACAACAGAACAGTTTACTTACCTGGGAAGGATAGTTAGATGTGATGGAGGAGTCGGCATTGACATTTAGAATCGCCTTAACAAAGCCAGAAATGTATTTAGGATAGTCAACAAGGTGTGACAGTCATCACAGTACTGCAAAAAGGAGCAAATTGAAATTGCATCAAAGCTGTGTATTATCCAGTCTCCACGGATCAGAATGTTGGAGGATGACTGATAGATATCTTACCAAGCTTTCGACATTCCACACACACACACACACACACACACACACACACAAACCTTACGCGAATTCTTCGTATACATTGGCCAAACATGATCTCCTATAAATATTTTTAACACAATGCAATATGGAAAACATCTGAACATTATTATTAAGAGAAGACGATGGAGATGGATAAGGGCCATGTCGTTGGAAAAGAAAAGGATAATTATTACCCTCACAGCCCTCCACTGGTCACCTGAAGGCAAACGTAGGAGAGGACGGCCCAGAAACACCTGCCGGAGAACGGTTAAGAATGAGCTAAAGATCTTAACCCAAAATTGAGGAACGATGACAAGGATGGCCCAAGACAAGCAGAGGTGGAGAACCTTCGTTACTGCCCTTCATGTCGATCGGCATAACGGGCAGTATACTAGGTACTTTAAAATTATGACCCTGTGCTGTCTTGCGTAAGAATGATCATGCGTGTCCGTCGGTTATGTGATAATTATTGTGGGCAAACGAAGAGAAATAAAAAAGAACCACGGAAGAAATGCCTTTGTGTCGTGTGCAATTAGATATTAAAAACATGTAATCTTTGTGGTCCTGAATTACACAGAATGCAGTATAAGTTCTAACCCTCTTGACGGTTTGGTTTCTACCACTCCTGTGTAGACATATATTTGCATGTGCAGGTTATTTTGAGGAATCTTCGCTGAGCAAAAATCCTCTTATTTTTTTCACAGGTATACGAATGAGAGAGAAAAAAAAATAAGAATGAGATTTGCAAAAATCATCTCACTTTCAACAAATGGCAGCAGACTTGTTTAAACTTCGGTTGCTTTTATATCTCAACTGTTTGTCATGTGTATTACGAAGAGTAGTCCAATGAATTTTAAGCTACATTACAATGCCATTATAATCATACTTTCGTTCAATTTGTGGATAAAGAGATGTGAATTTGCACTGTGAGTTTTTGCAGTAACACTGGAGAGAGAAAAAAAAATATTCGCGCCACTTACAGAGGGCAGCATAGGCAGATATGCCTGGCGCTTCTTATAGCATACCCATTTTATACCTTTTACAGGTGTACCAATTTATTTCTTAGTCGAGTCACAACACCGATTCGAGTGGGAGTGTGTAAGTGCACATGCTATGGAGGAGAAAAAGCCTGCACGATGTATTACTATTATACCTGTATAACTTACACTTCATGTTCCCAAAGGTACTGAAAACCAAAGATCCGTGAAAACAACGTGAACAATACATTATGTGATCGTAATGTTGAATATGATAAATAACAACTCCAGACCAGCATATGTGAGATGTCGGACACCGTGGCTTATTATAAAAGACAAATAGAGAGAAGAGAGAGAGGAAAAAAAAAAGATGGAGGGAGAGGGAGGGAGGGAAGGAGGGGCGATAGTGGGTGAATTGGTGTGAGCAAACGGTTCGATGTAAAAATGTCAGAAGTAAAAATGTTAGCGGTAGTAATGTCAGAGGTAAAAAAAAAATCAGAGGTCAAAATGTGAGAGGTAAAAATGTCAGAAGTAAAAATGTAAGAGGTAAAAAATGTCAGAGGTAAAAATGTCAGAGGAAATAAAGTCAGAAGTAAAAATGTCAGAGGTAAAAATATCAGAGGTAAAAATGTCAACGGTACAAATATCTGAGGTAAAAATTTCAGAGGTAAAAATGTCAGAGGTAAAAATGTCAGAGGTAAAAATGTCAGAGGTAAAAATGTCAGACGCAAAAATTTCCGAGATAAAAGTATCAGAGGTAAAAATGTCAGAGGTAAGAATGTCTGAGGTAAATGTGTCAGAAGTAAATATGTCAGAGGTAAAAATGTCAGTAACACTGGAGAGAGAGAAAAAAATCGTGCCACTAACAGAGGGCAGCATAGGCAGATATGCCTGGCGCTTCTTATAGCATACCCATTTTTATACCATTTATAAGTGTACCAATTTATTTTTTAGTCGAGTCGCAACACCGATTCAAGTGGGAGTGTATAAGTCCACATGCTATGGAGGAGAAAAAGCCTGCACGATGTATTACTATTATACCTGTATAACGCTTCATGTTCCCAAAGGTACTGAAAACCAAAGATCCAGTGAAAACAACGTGAACAATACATTATGTGATTGTAATGTTGAATAAAATAAATAACAACTCCAGACCAGCATATGTGAGATGTCGGACACCGTGGCTTATTATAAAAGACAAATAGAGAGAAGAGAGAGAGAAAAAAGATGGAGGGAGAGAAAGGGAGGGAAGGAGGGGCGATAGTGGGTGAATTGGTGTGAGCAAACGGTTCGGTGTAAAAATGTCAGAGGTAAAAATGTCAGAGGTAAAAATGTTAGCGGTAATAATGTCAGAGATAAAAAAATCAGAGGTCAAAATGTAAGAGGTAAAGGTGTCAGAAGTCAAAATGTAAGAGGTAAAAAAGGTCAGAGGTAAAAATGTCAGGGGAAATAAAGTCAGAAGTAAAAATGTCAGAAGTAAAAATATCAGAGGTAAAAATGTCAACGGTAAAAATATCTGAGGTAAAAATGTCAGAGGTAAAAATGTCAGAGGTAAAAATGTCAGACGCAAAAATGTCCGGGATAAAAGTATCAGAGGTAAAAATGTCAGAGGTAAGAATGTCTGAGGTAAATGTGTCAGAAGTAAATATGTCAGAGGTAAAAATGTCAGTAACACTGGAGAGAGAGAGAGAGAAAAAAAAAATCGTGCCACTTACAGAGGGCAGCATAGGCAGATATGCCTGGCGCTTCTTATAGCATATCCATTTTTATACCATTTATAAGTGTACCAATTTATTTTTTAGTCGAGTCGCAACACCGATTCGAGTTGGAGTGTATAAGTCCACATGTTATGGAGGAGAAAAAGCCTGCACGATGTATTACAGTACTCTCCGCATAATCGGGTAGGCTCGGGCAGAGCGTTTCTTACCCAATTAAGCGGAGTACCCGATTAACAGAAGAACACTCGTCTCATTCACAATGGACACACACAATGTGTATTTATATGCATTGTACACTGCACCAAACACCTACACTGTATGCTTAACACGCGTGCTTGCATTGCACATTATGCATGCATACCTTACACTTGCTAAGTCACGAGCAATAATTTACCCTCTTTTTATGGACAAATATGTCTTCAGAAAACTTTGGCGTTTTGACTATAGACTCCTCGCTAACACGCAAGGGTTTCCCGAAATGAACAAGTCTCTTTGCGTGCACAAGTAACGTAGAACGTCGGGTTATTTTTCGAGAATTGACTGGGGAAAAGCAAAATTATGGAGCTGGTGCATGGCCTGATTTTCATTGAGAAAATTCTCGTATTGTGAATGCTGTTGCGGAGCAAGGGAGGAGCGCAAGTGTGTTCAACTCCTGTCTGTCTATGCAATTGTGAGTGCCAGCTACATGTGTAATGTTCGTTTACATGTGGCAAGTCTTTACGTGTACATGTGTTTTCATGTTTAATCACTCCCAAAAATGATCGATTTTCTTTGTAAATTAATCAGAGAATGCGATTAGCCATGGAAAATTTGACATGCATGATTTCTTGAAGTGTTGGATAAGCGATAAAATGCTGGTAGAAATTAGATTAGAAGAAAATTATTTACCCGTTTATGCGGAGAGGTAACCCGATTATCAGGTTATTTTAATGTGCATTGGAACTGACTCTGACATTACTACCCAATTAAACGGAGTACCCGTTTAAGCGATACCCGATTACGCGGAGAGTACTGTACTATTATACCTGTATAACACTTCATATTCCCAAAGGTACTGAAAACCAAAGATCCAGTGAAAACAACGAGAAGAATACATATGTGATTGTAATGTTGAATGAGATAAATAACAACTCCAGACCAACATATTCTATGTGAGATGTTGGGCACCGTGGCTTATTATAAAAGACAAATAGAGAGAAGAGAGAGAGAAAAAAAAAGATGGAGGGAGAGGGAGGGAGGGAAGGAGGGGCGATAGTGGGTGAATTGGTGTGAGCAAACATTGCTGAGTAATTAGTAAGTAAACTAAACTGCTGAAATTTCTAAATGAAAAGATAAATGGTTGTGTGGGAATACGAATCTATTGAACAACAATAATTTTTAAGCACCAAAACTTACTGAAACATTTGTCATTCAACTTTCAATACCATACTTTTTTTTCCGACTCACGGCAAAACTCAAGGAGGTAAAGTGTATACATTTTCATCACTCGTTAGTTGACACAATGTACACACATCTACTACAACAGGGAAAGTGAATGGCTATCACTGCAATGCGCTGTGACTTAAAGGGGATGGCTAGTAACTGATCAGTGGGATTCAGTGGGAATGCTGAGGGATGATTGTTCCAATCCTTGTGGGATTCATTTAAGAGTACATTATATATCTATTCTTGTGTGAAAATTATTTGCTTCAGAATGGTCTCATATTCAAGTAATGTGCAGTTTAATGCTTCCAGGTAAGCGTCCCTGGTCAGTGACGGGGCATTAATCTGCACATTACTTGAATATGAGACCGTTCTGAAGCAAATGATTTTCACACAGCAGTAGATATATAATGTACTCTTAAATGAATCCCACAAGGATTGGAACAATCATCCCTCAGCATTCCCACTGATTCCCACTGATCGGTTACTAGCCATCCCCTTTAAACAGACCATTAAAAATAGATCGATATAAAACAATATACATTGTATTAAAGTCAGGAACTTGTAAGATCTCTCACCATTTTATTTCTTATCAATCCGTTCAAAAGGTTTAAAAAATACCCGACCTAAATTGCTCATTATTGTTGGCTTATGCTTAAAGTATTTCACCATGGAAAATAGCGAACATTACGTTTGCTTTATAACACAACGTAATTGTATAATGAATATAAGCTCGTGCTATCAATACCAACGGTTTATGATGTCATACATTTTAGGCAACTCGCCCTTTATCAAATGTTCTTCATGAAGAGCAATTCGCCTAAAAAATTGTGTGTGTCAAATTAGCAGAACATATATTACGTGTGACAGCACGACCTTGAGTTCTGTTCTATTTTTGATATCATTGAGTCTACACGTGGTCTATACGTATTTTACACACACACACACACACACATATATATATATATATATATATATATATATGTGTGTATATATATACATATATATATATATATATATAGATATATAGATATATATTCAATACTACATGAGGGCGTGCTCAAAATGGTCTGCATCAACTAATGTAAGACACAGCAAAACATACATATTGATTTAGTATGAAATGTTTACTTACGTTTAAAATGAACGATTTAATGTAGTCCGAAAATTCTACATTCATACCATCTATACATACGTTTATATATAAAACACAGTTGACAATCAAAAAGAAAGTTTGAGGTAGTACATATGTACGTAAATCTTAATTCTGTAAAGGAATACGTATACACATGGTGTTACCGTAAACTTCTCTTAATCACTTATATCACCACGCATGTCCAACAACGCGCAATTAATCATCGACAATCAGTAAATAATATACGACTTATATACATTAAGGAGCATAAGTGGAAAAAAAAAATCATAGAATGCATAATGCATCAAACATTTCAGTTCAGTTGACATCTATTTCCATTTGTCCCTGAAGAAAATCGAAACAAAAACCAGAGAACATCACACAATCATTATCATTCATCATTTTGTAAGAAAAACATAATAAAAGGATCATGAAGTATATCAAACAATAACAAACTCGTGAGAGAACTATACTGCAATGCACACTTTGGAAAGTTGACAAAAAAGTTAATATTAAAACTAAAAAACGAACTATCCAAATAACCAACGTGGCCCATTGAAAAGCAAAAGCTTGTATTATAAAACATACATACCAAAATATCATCGCAAATCAATTCATGTATAACAAGAAACACACAAAAACAACAACCTCATACTACCATTACAAACAGTAACTATCTTTTTAATTCAACCAAATTTACTACATGTATTTTTTTCTTCTGTTTTTCTTCACCAGGTCCCTCGATGGACAGCCTATGGAAGGAGAATAACACCATTGCCTACAGCGTTGTGGTGGGCGTGGCTGGAATTGTATTTGTGATTGCTATTGGTCTCTACTGTCAACTGCAATATGTAAGTCAGTGATCTTCGTGGCTTTGTGACGAAGACAAGAGTGGGTGGAGCTATAGGGGGGGGGGGGCGGGGCGTGGAGAGGGCTGGGTCAACGAGGAAGATAGACCAATGATATCTGTCCGCTTGAAGAATGAATCTAAATGCTGCAGACGCAAGTTACACTTGATTAAAACAGAGCTATAGGAGACTCAAAGAAAGAAGTGTCGTTAGGAAGTCTCTTTGCATTTACATCGGAATTCATTTAGATTAATATATATCTGAACTGTGACGATTAATGTTTGCATGGTGTACACAAATGTCATGCCCTTTGCCATGATATACGTGAAGTTATATGTTCTAAGGAGAATTCAACAAAATGTCATCTTTTGAGTGAAAGTGGACATTCCATTGATTTGTAACTAACATGAATGATGAGGATAATTTTATTCCTCCTGCTTTCTGAAAATGACGAGTTAACTGCTCTTTCACTATTCCTGAAGAAAAAAGAAATAATGGTATGTGGAATTTTCTCTATATTTCCTTGATATTATATCAAACTTTGCGTATATTCAATCATACTTGTTAGCATTTGCCAAACATTATTTCTATAACATGTGGTGTGTGAAATGTTATATCAGTATTGTACTAATAGGAGGGTTTGGTATTTTAATCTTTCTATCTCTGCAAGTACACCTAATAACATGTATTCATTTCATTGAATTACCTCCTGAAAGGTCAATCTTTTTTTGTATCAATGTCTCCAGTTTCAGCGAATTGGAAAGATCGAGTTAGCTGCCGAGCTGGGTGCGAGCGAAGCCATAGCGAAGAGAGAAGCCGAGGAAAAGGCGAGGCAAATTGCCGCCCAGAAGGAGCAGGTCAAAAAGGACATCGCCGCACAGAAGGTGAAACAGAAGACGAAGTAGACACAGTTCGAATGTCAAAGGCAACGTGAAAGGACACTGAATCTCATCCGAGGCCCTGCTATACGAATTGGGTTATATTAGAAACCAAGCGCAGAATGTATTCGAATCAACCGATTTTTACAACAGCCATTTAGTGTGACATAATAATTATTTCAATTTCAGTCAATGCTTTCGCGATAAGAGAAAGTGCAGGGTTTGTCGTTGTTGTTGCTCACGTTGTTGCTTTTCTTACCAAAATAAAACGCTCTTCCTGGAATCTTGCATGGCGAATATCTAACCGACTGTCTGTTTTAACGTTTTAACTTCTGTTCGCTAAAATTGAAGACTCTGTACGTCCAAGAGATATACAATATTATGTTCGCCGGACACGTGGCTGCATACCTTGAACATTGTCCACACACCCTTGATCTTTTTTTCATCCACTAACGGATGATTTCATTTTCCTTCATCTTATTGTTGAGACAGAAATACGTTTTGTACCTTCATTCATTTCCCAACGTAGAAAACAAGCTAAAAAACCAAGAACAACAACACATTCATATCAGAAAACACTGACATTTATATGAGTAATAGCTGTATAGTGTATGATTTTGTTGGAGGTAATTTAAAAATGAAAGCGTAAATCAGTTTCATTAAATTTAAGATTTATTTTTAAGTTAGGTTTCAGATTTTGCTATATTTTCAACCCTCTGTAAAAAAACATTAATTTTTGCACAGGGGTCAATTGGTGTGTATGGGAGTGTGTGGTGAACACCCAGACAATGGTCCTGAACGATGGCCAGGGTTTGAATGCTCTATTACATATTCATGAGAAATTCCACTATAACAGCTAGCCTTTTATCCATACTGAAATGTAGTACATTGTATATGCAAGCACATGAAAACACGTGCTTAATTTTTTCATGTGCATGCATTTTACCTTTCACCATGAATTCAGACTAGCAGTGCCCAGGGCAATCCATCATGATTTATTAATAAAGCATTTATGTACATTGGAGCACGAGACCAGGTGCTTAGTCATTAGAGCTCTGAAATGGTAATATTCGTGGTATTCATGTCTATATTGTTCAGGGTCATTGTAAGCACAATCTCAAATACACAATTTCAACAAAAGCTCAATTTTGTACAGAGGGTTCAAATTTGACCAAAATCTGGAGCTTAAAGGGATCGTACAGTTTTGGTTGAGACCTAATTTCAGGTTTCTAACATTTTTTGGTGAGATAATGAGAAACCTCTTATGAAATATGAAAGAGCATGTAATTTTATGAGGAATTCAATGTTTATTTGGTGAAAATTGGTTTTGAAATGGCTGAGATATCCAAAAAAGAGCGATTCTAATAAAGTGTGGGACCCACACTTTATTACGATCGCTTTGTTTTACTTTGTTTTCTGATGTTTCAGTCATTCCAAACCCGATTTTCATAAAAAAACAAACTTTGAATTCCTCTTAAAATGGTATGCTCTGTACTATATCATAAGTGTTTTTTTGGTATCTCGCAAAAAGTTAAAAGCCCAATTCTAGATCCCCACCAATACTGTACTATCCCTTTAACTTTAAAACTAATCTTGGATCTAACGAACAGATTCATGTTCTTATCAAACCACCTCCAACTAAATTGTATACTATTCAGCTTTTACTCATTTCAATGACAGTGTTATCTGATATATAGTTTTCGAACTATTAAGGATCAAAAGCGGGATTTTTTTTTGGTAACACCTAATACAAATTGTATGTCCTATCGTAGATCAATAAAGATGCATCTGAATCTGGATCCGAATCTGTATAATGATTAAACAAACCGAACAAACACACTCTGAAGAATATACTGCAAATAGTATTTCACAGGAAGACACAGTTCAAAGCATACGCGAAGTAGAGTTAGTCGCTTTTATATGCACCAGAACTCTGTAGGCTCTATACTCACTCTCAATACTAACAAGAAACGCACATTTGAATTGAAATGGGTTATGGATTCAGGGCTCGTTAAAGCTCCATGGTAAATCGAACACAAATTCTTTAGGCGATCGTTTCTGTCCTACTTGTAGTACTAATGATGTAACCATATATGTTATCACCGCTCCGTCTATTTTTAAAGCTCCTTGTATATAATTGATAATCCGATAAATTTGCAGGAGACGGATGAAAATGCTTTTAAGCTTTAAGCATGATGCCTCATTTTACCATCGGTGTAATGAAAAGTGTATACTTGCAATCATTAACTTGTTCGATGTATTGTAGTTTTGTAAGCTATGTATAAATGTATTGTAGTAATGTAACGTTAGTGAGGGGACTGCACTATACAAGTTCGCTTTTTAGCAGCCCCTAAATGTTCATTTCCACTAAGTCCTTAATGAAACGAGATGTATTTTATGTTACAAGAATATATTATCATGTTGACGTTTGTATTGCCTATTTATATATTGTTTGGAAATGAAAATAAAACATGAATGAATGAATGAAAACCATTTTCTTGTTTACTGAATGATTTTCATCATCTTGCAGAAACGCAAATGGAACATGAATTACAAAACAATAATCTTTAAGACATACAATAACAAATGAAAGGAAATGTAGACTACAGCTGTATTACGGTAAAAAAAAGATGACCGTTCTTGGATATCCAAACATAAGTTAATGCTTAATGATTGGAAGACAGAGTTTCTTGTTGTAGGGACACCAAGACAAGTAGTAAAACTGGATATCAATAAGATATCAGTTGGAGATTTGGAAGTAGAACTATCGACCGCAGTGAAAACCTGGGTGTATGGCATGATTCTCGTTTAAACATGGAGAAGCAAATATCGACCACATGGAAGTCTGCTTTTTATTGTTATGTTACATAACTTGCGTCACATTCGCAGATATTTGAGCCAGGAAGACGCCGAAACTCTCTTTCACGCATTCATTGGCAATAGGCTTCATTATTGTAATGGGTTATTGTCTGACTTGCCAGATTCAGAACTGGCCGAGCTTCACCGTGTTCAGAATGCATGTGCGAGACTTGTGTCCAGTTCTTCAAAATTGTCACGTATTACACCCATTTTGATGAAGCTACATTGGGTGCCAGTAAGGCAGAGAATTTCGTTTAAGATTTTGTTACTATACTTACAAAGCACTGAATGGCCAAGCGCCTGGAATTCAGAATTAATATCAATAAAAAGTATCAATATTCATTGATATTCGCATAATTTAAGAGTACACAAGATAAGGAAAGCAACCTCACTTAAAAACAAAAGTAACTTTGGGGGATTGTGCCTTCAGTTGTGCTGCTCCAAAACTTTGGAATAAATTACCTGAGAAAATGAGGAAGTCCCTATCACTTGCTGTCTTCAAATCTTTGTTGAAGACTTACCTCTTTTTTCAGAAGCCTTTGATAATTTGTTACTTATTTTTTGTATGTCTAATCAGTAACAATGATAGGAGCTCTGTTACATCACAGCGCAGTAGAGTTGTATAGTAGCTGCGTTATACAAATTTGTCTAATTATTATCATTTCAAAACAATGATATAGCACACAGGCTACGTTCGATGATAGTAGTTAAAGGGATGGTATAGTATTGGTGGAGCTGGGGATTGGGCTTTCAACTTTTTGCAAGATGTCGGGAAACCACTTATGATATAGTATAGAGCATGCCATTCTAAGAGGAATTCAAAGTTTATTTGATGAAAATCGGTTTTGGAATGGCTGAGACATTAAAATCAACGTGAACCAAAGCGATCGTAAAGAAAGGTGGGTCCCACCTTTTATGAGGATCGCTCTGTTTTTGGTATCTCAGCCATTTCATAACAAATTTTCATAAATAAATGTTGAATCAATCTTGGAATAACATGTTCTTTCTTATTTCATAAGAGGTGCTCATTATCTCACCCAAAAACGTTAGAAACCGGAAGTTATAGGTCTCAACCAAAACTATACGATCCTTTAAATTTTGGCTGTATAGTGTCGGAAAAATTCTCAAACTCGGGTGACTTTTTTCATCTCATTTGCTGGAAGTTTGATGTGAAAAAAAAAGTTTTGCGAATACCATACTCTCCTTTATAATTCACTGCTCACTGTAAGCATTCCGTTTCACGTTGATCAGCAGATAAGCAGATTCTTCTTTATCCCCTCTTCTGTTATGTTCATGATTGCCCTTCTTGTACTCTTTCCTCACGGGATTGTGTGGAAACGGTATCCAGCGACAACATATCGCTCTTATCTTCACGCGGATGATTATTGTACCACTCCTGTTCACAAACAGACAATCAAAAGTTCATTTCAATAAATGTATTGTAGTGTTATCTAAACTTCTGATAATTTCTGTGTTACTTTTTGACAAGCAATAGTCGCAGCTTATGTTGATTTTTATCAATAACTAAACACTTTTTTTTTTTTCAGCCGTTGACTAATTTCATTACTAAATTGCAAAGCTTTGGATGTATTTCAGCTCACATTATCTCCTCATCACATTACAATTTTTACGTTATTCAATTTGATTTAATTCAAAATTCATCTCATTTGTCGACAATAAAAATACACATTTCAGTTTCTTTTTGTAACGGATTTCTCTAAAGCTATGATCAATTATAACTCGATTCTTAACGATTGCTCTACACTCAAATATGACACAATTATTGTTCCTTTGAGAGAGAGGGAGAGAGAGAGAGAGAGAGGGACGATAAGGATTACATGGCCAAGAAGAAGGAAGAAATTCCATCTTCCATGTATGACCTCGCACTGTCTGTGAAATTTTCTTTCAGCATTACGTAAGCAGCGTGACACAAGACATTCCACTATAGCCTTAAAATTGCTATAGCTATGCAAGAACATCAATTATGTATTCAATATGCTTGCCAATCAATGATTTATATGAATGACACCAATCAGTTATAAACGTGTAATATTCTTCCATACGCAGACTTAACCTTCAACCCCTTCAAAGACAGTTGGTTCGCCATGACATCTTCATCAACCAGTATTTTAAATGGAAAAAGGCACTGACCTTCAACCCCTTTCTGTTCAAGAAGACTGAAGTAGCAATCACTGTTATTACCGGCAAAAACAGGGCATTTTCAACGTTTACTACGATTTTCCAAAAACTTGCCAAGGAGAAGGTGCTCCCTGCATAAGAAAAAAAATGAGATGCGATAGAAGTCAATCAGGAAACACTTTTTTCAAAAGGACACAACAGTAGACGTAAATGTGTTATCATAAAAGTGGTGAGATAAGAGTACAGTGTTTCAAAATGGAATGCATATACTTATATGCATCTACATTCAAACTAAGACTTGGAGGAAATGTTGAGAATGACACAAGTAACAAACGATTAAGTTATGGTAGTGATCCATGAATATTTAGGGAATTTATGAAGGATTTTTGATATTTTGACAGGTAGGGTCAATGAACTTGGGAGTTCAAGCTGCGCATTTTTGAGGTTTTCAAACGCGCACTAAAGTGCGTGCTCCAGTTTCTGCAAGGGCGAGGAGCGCCGTGCAGCTGAGGGCTTATGGCGTAACAAAGGCTTCTATATTGGGAAATCGGGCGAATTTTCAGCATGTAGGCCTATATCCATGGGTGTGGAAATCACTGATGTGGAAGAGCCCAGTGCCGTATATAAAGAGAGTCTGGCCAACTCGGTTTTCGGATTATGAGTTTTGAAGCCTGTGATTGGTCAAAAGTGGTCCCGTGATCTTTGCGGAGTCATGTCGTTACCAAAGTGCGCTCATACGCAGTGCCCATTGTTCACTACCCCTTATTTGGTAGGTTTTCATTATTACGTCTGAGCGTACACGCTTACCCTGTAACGCGTAATACGCTGGGCAACGACATGGCGTCCAATTTACGAGTTGGCCAGACTCTCTTTATTCTCATGGTCGGACATCCGGGTATTTTGCTTGTCACGGGGTCATGGATAGCGGTGGAGTGAAAACAAACCATAGTCTATAGTCGCGTGGGCCTGAAGCGGTAACGCTGTACGTGTTTTCTGCCGGGGCGCCCCGCGAGCATAGCGCTAGCGCAAGCTGTAATACTGTAGCTGTGCGGGCGGCAGGATTAGGCCCTAGGCCTACCCTAAATTAGGCCCTACCCTAGCCTACTACAGTACTAACGTTAGGCCTATAGACCTACCTGAAGTTTCTATGAGGTACTAAGTAAGCGTAGATATCGGGGTAGGGCCTACTCAAAGAGGTTCTACTGAGCATCTGGCCATTTTGTCGGGTCGTTGATCCAGAGTCCTGCCGCGATTTCATACGGGCACAGGTCCAGTCCGGCTGCCTTCAACTTGGCAAAATGCCGGGACCGATCGATCGACAGGATCCAGATTATTAGAATATTGCTGGCAAGACATGATGCATGTATCTCATGAATGATGGCACAAATGACAAAATGAATAATGAAAAACAGTCCCCATGTACTGTCTGCGTAGAGTTGCACATAAATTATACGCGTCACACATGCACAGCATGCAGTATGCGTATTATGCAGGCTTAGCGCTTGCAAGCTGTTTGCATGTTTTCACTCCAGTCAACCGGAAGTGACGTGTAGCCGACCGCAAGAATATATGGCACTGGAAGAGCCCAAAGAGCTTTTCCCCAGTGGTGGAGAGGGGAAAATCTCTTTAGGAAGATCATCATTGGAAAGTACCTGCTTGGCGGAGGTCTACGCTCTCAGAGTGCTTTTCTAGTTTTTAGAAAAGGTCGCGCATTTTTGTAGCAATAATTACCGTGCATTCGAGCGCTCTCCTAAAGCGAACTGTACCGTCCACCGTACTCGCGCCAGAGGAGCGCTCGAACGCTCCTAAAGTGTACCCGTATCGTACTGTACCGAGCCAAAAGTGGACCACTTTCCGATGTGCTCCAAAAGCGTACCAAGAGTTCGCTGTAAAGCATGTGCGTATCATGCGCATACGTCACGATGCAAAGACATCATTCTCCTTGTTCGGGACAGCTGTAAGTAGCACAAGCGCCAGGTGGATGACATTCTTGCTACAAAAATGCGTGACCTTTTCTTAAAATAACTCGTGAGGTGCGCTTTATCGACAGAGCGCTCGAACGCTTTAAATCTGGCACAGTTCGGAACGGTACGCTTCGGTTCAGTTCGCTTTGGTTCGCTTTAGAGCGCTCGAACGCACCCATGGATTATGTCATTCACCTGGCACTATTTACAGCTGTCCCGAACAAAGAGAATGATGTCTTTGCATTGTGACGTATGAACATGATACGCGCATGCTTACCAGCGAACTTTTGACTTACGCTTTTGGTACACTTTTGGAGCACATCGGGAAGTGGTCCACTTTTGGCTCGGTACAGTACGGTACGGTACACTTTAGTAGCGTTCGAGCGCTCCTCTGGCGCGGATACGGTACGGTACGGTACGCTTTAGGAGAGCACTCGAACGCACCCTTTGGTACTCAATCAGGAACCTGTGATACGCCCGCAACGGTAGAAGTGGGAGAATCTTTCCCCGACCTACTCGCTCGGCTCGCAGACGCTCGGCTCAGTGCTCGCGTGCTCAAGTTCTTCCAAAAGCACCAAATTTGGTACACATGTAGCCCACACCATATACTAATTCGAGTTTTGATGGGCGCCAACAAGGGTGCAGTCGGGGGCGGTTATATTGGCAAAATCCAATATGGCCGCCATGTAGGTCAAAGGTCACTTGCAATTAACAAACAGAAAAGGGTCACAATCATTCACAAAGTCAGTTTGAGAGGTTCTCTGGGTCAAGGAATTCGATTCTGAAGTTGTTTTTATGGTCTGAAATCAATTTTTCCTTTAGAAGGTCACCCTATTGGCAGTTAGCTGTCAAGCCATTGTATTCATTCCAAATAGTTTTAACATGGCCTGAGGTCAATATAAAGGAATGTAAGCCTTGCTTATAGAATTGCAGTTGCTGACGGCTAAAAAGAGGGCATATTTCTGGTGAAGGGTGCCGTCTGGGGCAGCCATATTGGCAAAATCCAATATGGCCACCATCTAGGTTTAAAGGTCAATTGCCTTAACCTTAAAAGTGTTAGAATGATTTACAAAGTCAGGTTTAGAGATTTTCTGGGTCAAGGAATTCGAGTCTGTTGTTTTATGGTGGTATAACAAATAAGCTTATCCTTATCAGGTCACCCTAAAGGTCATTTGCGGGTCAATAAAATTCATACAGGTAGACCCCTACTTTAGAAATGGCTTGCCAATGGTCAATATAGCAGGAATCCTGGCCTTGCTATTAGAACGGCAGTTGTTGAGGGCTGTGGGAGAGGGAGGGGTGGGCTTTTCCACGAATAACATCAATATGTCTGCTTTTCGTATCATGTATGACAATCCCTTTCTGAAAGAAATAAGGCTCTGGGGATCTTACTCAGATTCTTATTTCACGAATTTGATACGTTAATGATTATCCTTACGATCACTTTAATGATTATACTTATGGTCAAAAATTTTGTTGGTTTTTTTTTTCGTATTATTTCAATTCTAACCTGGTATTATTATGGCCACTATAAATGCATAAGCTTTAAAAAAGGGGTTTTGTCCAAAGGTATGAAATATCATGGCCACGTCACAATCATTCCATGTTTTTTTCTTTCTTTCTTTTTTTACAGGCGCTTAGAGGAAAAGCCCTCACTCATTGGTCATATTTTTGAACTTCAATATCATGTTGGCATTCGCATAATGACGGTCAAAAGAGCTCGTTAGAAATATTGGTGTAAGCCATTTCAAAGAGTTTTCAAGGTTTGAGTGTTGGATTATCATTTTCATCTTCATCTGCAGGGAATGCGATAACAAACATGCTTACATGAGAAATAGAAACGTATTGCCACCTAATACATTAATAGTTTAGGTATAAGGGGGGGGGGGGGGCACGCATTATGACCAGCATCCTTGACGTTGCCACTAAAAGAGGTGTTTTAACTTTGTTTGTTTGTTTGTTTGTTGTTTTTTTGGTCGCAGTTTAGGATCCTCTTTTACAATATATTTTCATAATTCAGAGAGGTGAATTCAGTAGAATAATAATTATGAAGATAAGTCCTTTTCTGGATGAAACACAAATAATTCTGTCATGTTTAACAGAGCTTTGGTAGATCAGGCTGGCATTAATTTGCTGTTTTCGAACTTGTGCAAGAAAGTTCGATTCGAAATGCATTATGGGAAATTTCATTTGCCACCATAGCGATAAACGCCCTTTAGTTAATATGACGGTTCTGCATGGTGATGCCTTGTAGAGTACCAGCGTATTTTACAGGGATGACACCATTACCGTGGTACAGATTCGATGAGCCATAGTACACCATTCATGACACAGGGTCCATTAACATTCTAAAGTGCTTGGATGTGGATGGGTATGATGTCACATTTGCCTGAAACTCTAATTTGATATCTTGTTGATCTGAAGACTAAGCTGCCACCAGATTGCAACTCCAGTCTCCCCAACATTTCTACGGCGTACGTCTTCCTGGAGAAGTGTCCAATCTCCAGGGAGAAACAGGAGAATCAACCATTTTCGATTTTTGCAGAGACCTTTTCGGCTTTCAGCTGGTCTCGTAGATGTCTCCACGATGTCTGATTAACAATTCCCTCACTCGGTTCCCCTCCACATATTTAGTATATATTTTTTTTATTGACAATTTCCAAAATATTCAATCGAAAAAGCATATTTTGGTTTTGTTCAGTTTCTGAAATGCAAAAGCCCCCTCGCATGAGAAGGGTCGGGGATACCCCGCCCATACCCTCCCCCTGCTTGGCTCCCCTCCATGCATAGATTATAAGCTCCGTTTTTGAGATTGACAATTGTCTAAATATTCCACTTAATGTGCATGTGGACCAGATCCAGTGGCGTATCTAGGGGGGGGGGGGGCAAGGGGGGCACGTGCCCCGGGCGCCACTACGTGGGGGCGCCAAAAACGAAAAAACGAAAAAGAAAAAAAACGAAGAAGAAGAAGAAAAAAAAAAGAAGAAAAAGAAGAAGAAGAGAAAAAAAAAAGAAAACCTCGCCCGGACGGGGGAGGGACAATTGGGGGGGGGGGGAGGGGGCAGAAACCAAATCAAACGAGATAAAAACAAAACCTGATGATGACGCGGACAAAAAGACAATGTTTATTGTGTTCAAACAAGAATTCCATGTTTTGTAAGCTGAAATACAAAAATTTTCGGTTCGCTCACTGCGCTCGCTCGCCAAAATTTACATTAAACAAGAAAATAAGAACAAAACCTGATGATGACGCGGACAAAATGACAATGTATATTGTGTTCACACATGCCATCGTTAGAAAGTAAAATGTTACGCGGAGCAGCGGGTGCAATTTCTTTCGTTCTGAAGCGATCGCCGATTGGATCAAAAGAGGGCGAACATACAGGCCGGGGGGGGGGGGGCAAAAAAACCAACGTTGTACCAACCACTTTTCCACAGTGTTATGACATTGTGCCAACGACGTATCAACGTTGGTTCAACGTCATCCTCTTACTGTTGAACCAACGTTGGTGCGATGACCAAAAAAGCATTTTAGGCCAACGTCATGTTTCTGACGTTAGGCCATCGTAGTCTTGTTTCTGGGCGGAAGCCGCCTGAATTAGAGTCTATTTCTATAATTACTACAATCTACCCTATTCCTAAGCTTCTACATCCTATACCTATTCCTATACCTATATCTATTCCTATTTCCTAGCTGAAAGAAAAGTATTTGGTTTTCTTTATGAACCCCTGCATGATGATAATGTTTTAAGACTTGGTTAATAACTGGATGACACTTTCATTACATTTTCGTCAAAATTCCATCAAAACATCAGAATACTTTTTACAAACGCGACTGGAAATTGTGCATAAATCAGCAATAATTTGATAGCGATTTCTAACACAGTTTACAGTTTAATCCCAGCATCAATACTTTTAAATTTAAAGGTTTTTTTTTTTTTTATATATATTCTCACCAGATTTTAATTGCAAATTCTCTCATTAATATTCATGATCTTTGTACGTCGTTATTCCAACGTTGGACCAACGTTGTCCCGAGAGCTTTTTTACATGATTATGACTTGGCAAAAAATCCCAATGCAGTGTATTGAAAAATGTCTTTATATCATGAAAATGTCGCAATAATATAAGCAGTAAACACTTAAATACTGTAGCTTAGCAGTTTTCTCTTTTCCGCTGTTTTGATTAATCATACTTTTTTAAATGACAAAGTGTGCAATGTTTTTTTTTTTTTTAATATTCGTGCCTTTTTTATACTCTGTTCGGTGAACCATGATTCAATGAATGAAAGTCAAATTGACAACATGTACGGCTTTCAATATTTTTTTTTCTTAGATGGAAGTAAGAATAAAACTGCTGAATTAAAGAAAAAAAAAAGCTTAATCTTGGCATCAATACATTTTCATTTAATGTCTTTGGTCTGTCTTCATTAGTTTTCAATTTACAGACTCTCTCGTACGATGGATAATGATGGAAATGAGGTTTATCCCAACTTTAGCCCAAGCTATAGTGAACTTATACGGAGTATCATTCCAGGAGTACACCAACCCCACTCCAGTAGACCATTTCTAGCTAACTCAAATGTATTCTGCAAGTATCCGGTTGTGAATTACATATATGCTATAATCTCCCCAACATTGGCTAACACTCACGCAACTCTATGCCAAAGCGCTGGCCAACCTCATGTTTCTGACGTGACACCAGTGGCGTACCGTGGGTCAAGACATTGGGGGGGGGGGGGGCACCTCATGGCAGCAACATCAGAATTGCATAACGGTACAATTAAATGCGAGCGAGCGGAGCGAGCGAGCTTGAAAATATTGACATTTTACAGTCCCCAAACTGCCGTTTGTAGCTATATAATAATAATAATAATAATAATAATAATAATAATAATAATAATAATAATATATATATATATATATATATATATATATATATATATATATATACATATATTTGCTTTGGAAATTAAGGGCGTTGCACCGGGCGCAACTGCTGGCAGTTGCTGGCAGTAACATCAGGAGAATGGCATAACGATTAAATGCGAGCGAGCGAAGCGAGCGAGCTTGAAAATTTTGACATTTTACTATCCCCAAACTGCCGTTTGTAGCTATAATATTTTCGCTTTGGAAATTAAGAGGAGGGGGCGCACCGGGCGCAACTGCTGGCAATTGCTGACAGCAACATCAGGAGAATGGCATAACGATTAAATGCGAGCGAGCGAAGCGAGCGAGCTTGAAAATTTTTACATTTTACAGTCCCAAAACTGCCGTTTGTAGCTATATTTTTTCCGCTTTGGAAATTAAGGAGAGGGGGCGCACCGGGCGCAACTGCTGGCAATTGCTGGCAGTAACATTAGGAGAATGGCATAACGATTAAATGCGAGCAAGCGAAGCGAGCGAGCTTGAAATTTTGACATTTTACAGTCCCAAAACTGCCGTTTGAAGCTATATTTTTCGCTTTGGAAATTCAGGGAAGTGGGGCGCACCGGGCGCAACTGCTGGCAATTATTGGCAGTAACATCAGGAGAATGGCATATAACGGTTAAATGCGAGCGAGCGAAGCGAGCGAGCTTGAAAATGTTGACATTATACAGTCAAAAAACTGTCGTTTGTATACATATATATATTTTTTTCGCTTTGGAGGGAGGGGGCGCCCGGTGCGCCCCCTGGATCCGCCACTGGTAGTCAAGGGTGTTGGTTTATGTTCATGATTGGGGGAGTATGACCAGCGAGGGGGCGTCGAAGTGACCAAGCGGGAGAAGGATGTCCAAAATCTGCACTTTATATAGAGCATCCCTTAATTTGTTTGTGTTTGTGTGTGTGTGTGTTTCATATAGATGGAAAAGTTAGGAAATAGCCAAGGTCAAGTCTTGTTATTGGCAATGCAAGGCATTTTAATATAGACTAGTATAATTGTAAAGCAACACTGCAAAATCAATGATCAAGCTTTGATAGCAAATGTGCACAACCTATCAAACATCACAATATTGCGTAACATTGCAGCGACTCTTTTTGCCATTCCGATGTTCTGAGTACACTGCGCACATCCTGCTTATATTCAAAATGCCAACCAGGAATCACGCTGAATCACAATCTTTTGTCTCCGGGCTTTTTGAACAATGTTTCACTATAATACTTCTTTAATTATATGGTTAAAAGAAATCTTAGAAAAAATATATTTTTTCTTGATCATCCTTTCATGTCAATATCAAAAGCAGTTTACTAACCCTTGAATAACCATTTTGGTAGTTTTTTTTTCCTTTTTTTCTTTTTTCTTTTACAAGCGAATGGTGGGGGGGGGGGGGGAACGTGCCCCCCCCATGCCCCCCGTGGTTACGCCACTGCGTGACACCATACGCGCATGACGTTGGACTAATGTTGGACAAACGCAGCATTCAAAGTAGAAAATTGCTAATACAATGAGGGTCTGACATTTTACCAACGTTGCTCGAACATTAGGCTTTCCTTTTTTGAAAAATTTTGGCCCAACGGACAGAATGGCGTTGGGCCAACCTCACGTTTCTGACATTGTGCAAACATACCCGCATGACGTTGGACCAACGTTGGACGAACGTAGCATTCAAACTGGAAAAGTATATAGTTGATGTAATGTTGGTATGACATTGTACCAGCATTGGACCAACGTCAGGCTTTCATTGTTGGGCCAACGTTGGTCCGATTGCCAAAATGACATCGGAACGACGTCGTATTTCTAACTTGTGCCAACATACAAACATTCAAGTTGGAATAACATTGGACAAACGGGAGGGTTCAAAGTGGAAATTTCGTGGATATGATGTATTTGACATTGTGCCACCGTCTGACCAACGTCAGATTTACTGTTGGACCAGTGATGGCCCGACAACCAAAATGACGTTGAGCCAACGTCATATTCTGACGTTGTGCCAACATACACGCATGACTTTTACCAACATTGGGCCAACGCAGCATTCAAAGTAGAAAAAGGTTGATATAACGTTGGTCTGACATTGTACCAGCATTGGACCAACGTCAGGCTTTCACTGTTTGGCCAATGTTGGCCCGATGGCTGAAATGACGTCGGAACGATGTAATATTTTGCACGTTATGGCAACATACACACTGTTAAGTTGGATTAACATTAGATGAATGCAGTACTCCAATAAGTGAAAATATGGTTGATATGATGTTGATTTGACATTGTACCAACGTCATTTCAACGTCAGACTTTCACTGTTGGGCCAGTAGTAGCCCGACGACCAAAATGACGTTGAGCCAACGTCATTTTATGATATTATGACAACACACACGCATGACGTATGTCCAACATCAGGCCAATGCCGCATTCAAATTGGTAACATGGTTGGTATAATGTCGTTCTGACATTGAACCAACGTGAGTCCAATGTCATGCTTTCACTGTTGGGCCAATGTTGGCCCGTTGGCCAAAATGAGGTCGAAGTGACGTCATATTTCTAATGTTGTGCCAATATACACACTTTCAAATTGGATTAATATTGGACAAATGCAGTATTCAAAGTGGAAGTATGGTTGATATTGTTGGGACCGCCGAGTTGGTACCCAAGACAGTTAGAGTTAAACTCTAAAGGACACAAGAAAAAACCAGGCAACCAGTCATTTCGATGGTTCATGTCTCAAAAGTAGTCTTTTATTCGAGCTCGCAAGATTACATGACTATGACACGCCAGTCCTCATTCCAAGACTGCCTTTTACTCCAGTCAGCGTCCCAAGATATACTCCTCAACCTCACTCTTAATTTCTTACAACATCAAAGCATCATTCATCACCTCCTTGTATACAATGACTGTATTCTACAGTGACCGTTACCAGTGACCATTTGTGGTCTGGTCCGGGGACAGGGAGTCTGCTTGAGGGTGATAAACTCTACGGGGCTCGTCCGTGGTAGAGGGAAGGAAGAACCACAGATACAAACAATGTTCTCAGCTAATGTGTTCGCCCATAAGACTTGCCCTACCAACTTTCAAGTGGAGTCCCAATTTGCCTAACTCTGGGACCGTAACAATATGATGTTGATTTGACATTGTACCAACGTCATTCCAACGTCAGACTTTAACTGTTGGGCCAGTGGTAGCCCGACGACCAAAATGACGTTGAGCCAACATCATATTATGATGTTGTGACAACATACACGCATGACGTATGACCAACATTGGGCCAACGCAGCATTCAAGTTGGTAACATGGTTGGTATAATGTCAGTTTGACATTGAACCAACGTGAGTCCAAAGTCAGGCTTTCATTGTTGGGCCAATGTTGGTCCGGTGGCCAAAATGACGTCAGCGCGACGTCAAATGTCTTAATGTTGTGCCAACATACACACTTGCAAGTTGGATTAACATTAGAAAACCTTAGCATTGAAAGTGGAAATATGGTTGATATGATGTAGCTTTGACATTGTACCAATGCCAGTACAACGTCAGACTTTCACTGTTGGGCCGATATTGGCCCAACAGCCAAACGGTTCATCCAAGTTTGAAAAATGGTTGATATAACAATGGTCTGTCATTGTTCCTAAGTTAGTCAACCGTCAGGCTTTGCCTCTTGGGCCAATATTGGCCTAACCCAAGGCTGTGCCTGCCAACTGATGTAGCTTTCACTGCAGCCGTGCCAATCATTGCCAATATTATCCCAACGTGGGTGGCCGATCAAGATCCACCCTTTATCGGTGATAAAAGTAAGATGGTTATCCAATGTTGTGCCACTGTTCCAAATGTAGCTTACCGATTGCGAGCGTGGCGATAATCGCCTACGTTGGCCCAATGGAGGCTGGCAAACCAATATCTACCTTAGATTAATTACAAAAGTAAGACAATGGGCCAATGATGTTCCAACGTAAGCATACTGACTGCGATCATGCCCACAAATCGTCAATGTTGGCCCAACGTAGGATAGCCAACCAATATCCATTTTGCATCAATGACAAAAGTGAGACGGGTGGTCCAACTTTGTGCCGACGTTATCTTACCGGCTGTGCGAAAACAAAAATTGCCAACGTTGGCCCAACGTAGGTTTGCCAAATAATTTCCACGTTCCCTCGGGAACGAAAGTAAGTCAATGGCCCAACCTTGTACCAACGTTAGCTTACCGACTGCGACCGTGCCAACCATTGCCAACGTTGCCCCAACGTAGGATTACCAACCAATATCCATCTTGCATCATCGACAAGGTGAGACGGTGGCCCAACGTTGAGCCAACGTTAGTTTACAAACTGCAACCGTACCGACCATCGCCATCGTTGGCCCAACGTAGGATACTCAACTATGTCCAACGACAGCAAATGGCGACCATACAGACATTGGCCCAACGTTGAGCCATCGTCATCTCACCGACAGCGACCACGGCGACCATAAAGACATTGGCCCAACGTTGAGCCATCGTCATCTCACCGGCCGCGACCGTGGCGACCATTGCTGACGTTGACCCAACGGAGAATTGTCATCTGGGGTATTACGTAAGTAGCACGGGTCAAGCAGATAAGAGGCATGCGAAACTCGCCCAAATCCTTGTCTGCCAGCAAAAATTGTTCTGCTCGCGCTCGAAAATTCCCACACGCATCGAGCCCGCGTATCTTGTCCCGGAAAGATGTGACAAGGCCAAAATTTGGCTACGGGTAAAGAGGACTTGCGTGAGCAACTCCGGGTAACTACGGGTGAGATACGTGCTAGGTACTGCCATGTACTGCCTTGATAAGGCTTAAAGTAATTATAAACATTACAATAACATTAAAATCATTTTCCATTTCAATCATACATTAAGATGTTTTGACCCAATCAATTCATATTCTAAGGACTTTGAGATGAAATTTGTACAGCGTTGGTACCAATTTTACCTCCCCCTCCCTAAAAGAAGTAGATACATGCTACCAACAATCTGTAGCCCGCTATCTATTTTCAACGTTTCTTCTGCAGGCCCGTCTATCAAATGAATTTAAAACCTTTGCTCTAAACAGACGATTAATATATCCGTATACACATGAAACAGAGGCACTGATTTGATTTTATTGTTTTTTAATTTCACTATATTATTTTTTCCTCACTATAAATGTGGAAACAATGAGTTTTGACATTTGCGGTTGACGCGATGTGACATGGCGCGGGTAATGGGATCAACCTTCGTCCACCCACGAAGTTTCATCCAAATAAACAGACAGACGGACAGACAAACAAACATTGACCAAATTATTATTTTTTTTTCCATTATCATAATGCAAGCAATGAGTTTTGACATTGGTGGTTGACGCGTTGTTGACATTTGCATTAAATATTGAAATTTTGACATTTGTGGTCGACGACTTATGACATCTGTGGTAATTATGAAATTTGTGGTTGATGTGTTATGACATTTGTGGTAATTATGACATTTGTGGTTCACGTATTATGACAGTTGATTTGATATGAATGTTGATTTTCAAAATATTATCACTTATAAATTATGCTAATTTATGCAGAAAATCAATTGGCCATAAATCACTAAATAAAGCTCCAAACAGGCACATCTTTGTGTAAATATTCTTTCTAGTGTTCTTGGCAAATATAAGTAAAACAAATGTTTGTCAAAACATAGTTCCTAAGTATTTTATTGTTTATAAGATTTTCTTATGTATTCCTCTGTTTTTCGCCTTTTTGTTTTTCATCGTTTTTCCAATGAAATTTGTCCGCTACATTGTTGCTAGCATGAAAATATGTTATGAATTGATTTTAATCAATAAAACCAAGAGACAATCATGCTTTTATAAAATTTGACTGCAAGCCCAATTTACATTGAATATGAACATGAATTCACGTTTTTTAGCATATTTGGTCTGATATGCATGTACATATTTATCCGTACCTTTGGAACTGCGTGCCCAGGGGTCGCAAATTTGTTGTCAAAATTTGACTCAAATGTTACTGGAGACTTGAAAGAAAAAAGTAATGAAACGTCGTGGCCATGGATTTTTTCGATGGCGACACACCGCGCGGAATGTCGAGAGGTGGCCTCCGAGGTCCACCCCCCCCCCAAACCGGCCGAGTTACTATTAACTGGATGAATGGCTACATTTTTCTAATAGAGCGTGTACGTGGGGATATGAGGATTTTTACTTGACTTTTTACCCTTTTAAAACTCTATGTATTGAGTAGTTTTCAAGGTTTGGAGAAAAGGTGTAATTTCGGTATTAAAGAGTAGGCATAAATTGATAGCATTTTAATTTGTCCTTTGATCCTTGACCTTTGCCCCTATATGCCCTGAAATTCGCAAGAGAATAACCGTCAGGCAGAACATGTATAGATATGTGAGCCACTTAATCTGCTCACTTGGATAAAAGTGGGCAGAGGTCGCAGATCAAATGCCTGGGAGTGGGGCTGGCCAATCATGGGGGTACCCTGAAAATCCTGACTATCAATTTTTTGGTGCCCTTTTCATGTGTTAGGTTGTATTATAATAATAACATTTTTACACACTGTCTCCATACAAACATGCGCCGAATAGATTACAGTTTTGAGAATGTAAACGTGTAGGTTTTTCTGTTCAGCATCCACATTATTGAGATGCACGGAAAGTCAGTTTCCCAGCGATTGCTAATCTAGCTGTTACAGCTGAAATCTCACTTTTCTATAAGCAGGGGCGGTAGAACCATTCCTGTTGTTGTTCTTGTTCTTGTTGTTGTTGTTGGCTTGTTTTTTTTTTTGTTTTGTTTTTTTTTAAGTGGATGTGTGTATGGTCAGTGATACCCACATCCCGGGCTTTAGATGGGAGAAAAAAAAAAGTACGACTTCGAGAAATATGGGCTTTGCCTTTTTTTTTTCTCTCAATTTTGTGTGTTCGTTTATGTTTTGATTGATTGATTGATTGATTGATTGATTGATTGATTGATTAAAAGGTCTTTATTCAAATAAAATCTGCGTCGGCGACTAAAAGTAGAATTACACAAGTATACAGAGATTATACAGCAAAACAGATGAAATAATAACATAATCATAATACATAAAAAATACATTACATTCAAATATTCTGTATACACAACTAATACATTTTTAACGCTACAGATTGTTATATAAATACAAAAAGAAAAAAAAAATGAATGGACATTTTATAAACAGTAGCGGTACACTCCTATTTTTTTTTTCACAGAAAAAAAAAGAAAAGGAAGAAACACTCAGGGCTACACAACTCAATGTCGAAAGAAAAAAAAATGTAAGCTCTTCTACAGATACAAAAGGGAGTACAGGAGTTTGCAGTGTGGTTGGAAAGACGCGTCAACAACCTACACTATACATTCCACAAATACTTGCAGTAACATTATTTTGTTGGTGAGGTGATCATCCCCCTCCCCCGTAATGTACACACATTCACTACCCACACATACCTAAAGCATTTCTCACTGGCATACTCTCTCTGTCTCTCTCTCTCTCTCTCACACACACACACACACACACATGCACACAAACAGTACTGTACATTGATGTGCAGATATCTATACAACACTCACAAACGCGCATGAGCATAAACACAGTGCACATGCTCAATGTACAATACAACGTATGTACACACTCACATTCACGCCTTAGACATTAAGGCCTTGTTTAGCTATATTGATTTTCTTGTTTAGGGTATCAAAATCACCAATAGTACTCTAAAATCCTTCTTTGTATGACAATGAATTTACCAAAAAATAGTGTTGCATGAGAATTATGACTGTACATGCCTCAATGAATCCTCCTCCTCCATATTCGTTGGTAAATGCAGGTTGTGTGAAATTATGAAAGTTCTTATCACAAAATGAATGACTAACTCTTAATGGCCAAAAATCCATGAAAAGATCATTTTTAAACATTGGGAAAAAATCTCTTTGGAAGTCTGAACACTTTAATAGATTTCGTATATTCGGACAGACCATACATGCTGAAATACAATGTGCCGACTAAGACCAAAATAGTCTACGTATACCAAGTTGGTGTGTTTATACACATACATTTTACCCCATATGCACGTTTTCAGACTATATGGATCATGAAGATCATTTAGGAACAAGAAAAAAATGTTCTCATGTCAAAGCTGTTACGGTGACAAAAACATACACGAAAAAGTGAAAAATCTATATGCTTTCAATAGTTTTATCAATCACAAGTTTCCAAATTAATTTGAAGGAAACTTTCTTTTTTGTAAATTAATCTTGAAAACCCTGTGAAAAAAAAATAACTCTGAAATTTGTAACAGAATACAGCAAATACATTTTCTTTCCAACATGGAGACTTCGTCATAAAAATGCATGATAAATACCGAGTTTAAAGGGTAAATTCAGTAGTGGAAAAAAGGGAGCTATTGACTCACAATTACAACTGTATATTACGTTAAAAAACACTATACTATTAGCATTGATCAGCTTTAAATTCCGCTTTGATTGCTTTCAACGTTTATTGATTTAAATTCAGAAACCGTATAGAGGTATCAACAACGTGGAACTATGAATTCTATACGACAGCGTTAGATTTGAAAAATAATGTTTGCAGTTATATCATAAATGTAACATCCTTTCAAAGGATGTTGAACAAGTAAGTATCGTGTTTCGGTTATGTAAGAAACTACAGGGAAGCACAGCTGCATTGACAGCGGCAGGATTTTTTTTTGGAAAATTTGAGGTAAATTAATCGATATCAGAAATGCATTTTGTTTTCATCCATTTTCTACTGTCTATAGCTAATCCCCCTAAATATGGCTGTGAAAGCATAGCAAAATTGCATTTTATTCAAAAGAAGTTACAAATTAATCAATGACAATTTCAAATGTTGTTTCACTAGTGATCTAACTCTGTAAGAATTACTAACAGATAATGCACATGTCCAAACATCCAGCTATCCGTACATTTTTTTTACCCATATGAACGTTTTCAGATCACACTTGCATCGGGATAAAAATCATAAATTTAGAGACAATACACTTATTACAATAAGCCATTTCGATGAAAAAAAAAAACACATAACAAATGAAGATTTATATTTTGAATATATTTCATCAGTTATTCAACTACTGATTAATTTTGAGGAAGCTTTCCTTTTGAAGGGATATGTCAGCAAGAATAAAGTGCTAACCCACTAATGAAACTTTAAGGTGCTGGGACAGACCATGAATGTTGATTAATTTTCTTATAGGTCATAATGCACAATGCTAAAATACTCATAAAACTAGTGTTTGTGGTATTTTCCTGATAAGTTCAACAAAAATAAAAAACTGGCGAAAAATATCATGATCATTAGAATTAGCATGAAAATAGTGCTAACCCCAACAGTACAAAAATCAACAAAAAATACTCATTAAATGCTTAAAATTTCATTACTGTTTATCTCATCTCCATTTTCATAACTGACAGAAGAGTACAAGTTATGTTATGAACCAGAATCACTTATTTTTGTAGATGAAAAAGTTTCCTCACTGTTCAGATTTAGATATTTTTATGACACCCTTCTGTCTGCTACCATGGAGGTCGCCATCTTGAAAAGTGTGGCTTAGCATTATATTCCTGCCTATAAGATGTGATTAATTTTCGGGGCAAAAAGATGCCTGCATTAAAAACCCATTTATTGCTTAAATTTCAAGATGACATTTTTAGGGATTATAGAGCAGTGATTCAGGATGGTGTAAATGCATATAACTCATTTTTCACCAAAGTGTGGGTTAACACTATAATGCACCGACCCCTTCAATTGTCACCGCCGCTTGTACGATCGTGCACACACGTTAGGCCTACACATACACATGACATAAACATTTTGTCGCCCGCTACGACCGTACGAGTTGATGCAGAAACGAGAAATGAATGTGAAAAAACAAACCGACTCATCTAATTTATTTCAATTACGATGAAAAGTTTCCTAATGAAAATCAAGTCAAATTCATCAAACAGTCCTTCAAAAGTAATATCGAAGGATTCAAAACATATTCAAATATTATTGGGGAAAAAAATTACGACTAGAAAAAAAACAGCAGCTTGTCGAAAAAACGCGTTTAAGTACGCTTTATACGTATTGTCAATAGAGGGCAGGGTGGTCGGTCGATATGAGCCCGGCAACTGAGTGCGGAAAAAATGACACCCCACGCGTTCGAAGCCGCCATCTACAGCGCGTACCTCAGATCGCATTTTCAGTGCGCGCTTGTGAATCCGGAGTATTTTCTCCACACGTGAGTAAAATTTCAGGCAAATTGTGAGATTTTTCACGTTTCTATTGATAGAAAAACGTTAGGTGTCCGATATTATGAACACTCAACCATACCTGTGTTAAGTGCACGTTTAAAGACAGGCCCACCTACATGTATTGTACATTGTGTAAATGTCTAACAGCTATCCCCAAAACTACAAAAAATACAATACATCGCCTCATTACCGCTGTAAACAGAAAATCTGCACTCTTTACAGTCGGGTATACCTTAAAATACCGCAGCCTTTTAACAATATAACATAATTATAATAAAATTACCCCCCCAAAAAATTGACTTTGAGTGCAGTATGGAAAAAGTGGGGTTTCCTAGCATGCATAAGATACATAAAAATTTCCTAATCAAATGTATCATTTGTCTTCCCTACCCACCACGCTGCAAACTCCTATACATATAACTATATAAATAAATTTACCAACACATTAGACAGTACTGAGAATAAAAAACTCTACTAAGAGTCATTGCAATAATAATCATTCAGTATATCAATAAAATACGGTATTGCACTTTTCTTAAACCGATCAGTTTTACAATGCAGTTCAGAATATTTTGTAGTATTTCTTAAATTGATTTTAACATCTCTTTGATCCGGTAACCACAATGGATGATTGGGGTGCTTTTCTAACTGCAGAGCAAAATCTAAACACAATTTCCTTCTCCTTTCTTTTAAAGATAATAAATTGCACACTTGTAAGGCCATATCATATGTAATATAATTACAACCTAATATGATTTTCAATACACGTTTTTGAATCTTTTCTATTACCTCTGTGTGTTTTTTTGTAAGACTCGAATGAAAAAGTGGGGCACAATATTCTAGAATTGGTCTGATATATCCTGTATACACTGTAATAAGATCAACTATTGATAAATTAAAGTGTTTCAATTTGCGTAACATAAACAATCTCCTATTGCATCTTTTCACCATTTCAGAAACATGTGCATCCCATTTGAGATTCTGCTGAAAATACACCCCTAAAATCTTAACTGTGCTTGTTTCTTTCAAAAAAATTTCGTTGATACACAAACTTTGCTGAATTGGTTGCTTCATAAAAGAAATTGTCATAAAAACACATTTCTGAGGATTAAGTTTCATGTTATTCAACAATGACCAACTTGCCAGTGCATTAATTTGTCTTTGTATCTGAGATGGCTGATTTCTATTCCTAGCCTCTACAATAGTCAAATCATCAACATATTTATAAAATGAAAAAGGGCAATCTTTACAAGCATCATTTATCATAATCAAAAACAAAACCGGTCCAAGTTTTGTTCCCTGCGGAACCCCTGCATTGCATTCTCTAATATCAGAGATACTGCCATTGTATTTAACAACCTGTTGTCTGCAATATAAAAAAATCCACAACTAATGAAATAACAAATGGGCGCACATTCATAAATACCAATCTATGAATCAGAATATTATGATCAATTCGGTCAAATGCTTTCGAAAAATCTGTTAAAACCATAGTTGATACATTGCTTTGCTTTTCAGCATTTTTATACAGGTTATGAAGCATTGCAATCAAATAATGACAAGTTGAAAGACCAGGGCGGTTACCAAACTGATTGATATCGATTTGGTCCCTAATGTCTTCTAACAGCCATTCAACTATGAAAGACTCAGCAATCTTAGCAAAATAAGAGGTCAGAGCTATTGGTCTCAACTCAGATACTACTGGGGGAAAACATTTGGGAATTGGAATAATTTCAGCATATTTCCACATTTTTGGGAAAGTACCCTGCTTAAAGGCAATGTTGATAATATGACATAAAGGAAAACATATCTCATAAACAAATTCTCGGATTATTCTCACTGGCAAATCATAAGACACAGTTGATTTTCGTAAACTCAACTTACGTAACTTATTGAAAACATCATGTGGTTGTATGACTGGGCATTCATAAGGTGAAGGCAGATATGCAGGTAACTGTGATCTGTCCAGTTTATAAAAATCGGTTGTTACAGATAAAAACAATTCATTAATATAATTTGCTACATACTCAGAATTGTGACGTTCTTTTTCACTAATATCAGGTACATCAATCTGCATTTGACATTGAACTCCATGAGTCATCAATTTAATATGTTTATACCAATCAGCAGGATTGTTAATTTTCAACCTTTGCATTCTTTCATTATAAAATTTATCCTTGGCTACTTTTACTGCTCTTTGCACTTTATTTCTAAAATATTTCAATAATTTAACATTCTTATCAATAAATGCTTTTTGTCTTTTTTTCATCAATATTTTAATTTCACAGTTTATCCATGGTTTATCATTCTCATGAATACTTATTTCTTTCACAGGTAAAAACTGATCTATTCGGTGCTTTAAAACCTGCAAAAACATATTACATATTTCAGAAACATCAGTGGTAATGTAAAGTTCTTCCCAAGTGTGCTGTGTTATCCAGCTGCCAAACTCACGAATACCACTATCAGTTAAGGGTCGAACAATTCTTTTTTTCTTCCTATTACCTGAATTTTCAAACTTATATTGTTGGTGTAAGGGACACCAAAAGATACAATTGTGATCACTCATCCCAAGGGGTGATAAAATCTCAACTGGATCATAAACATGACTGATATTAGTGATAATCTTATCTAAAATATTCTGACCTCTTGTGGGTTTATTCACAACTTGCTTGAAATTCTCTAATAACAGTATTTGAGTAACATCCAAATCATTGAAATCTCCAGCTATAACAAAGCCTGCATTTGGGTACTTTGTAGCTAAAAAATCCAAACTAGTTAAAATATGGTCAATATATAATTCAGCGTTTGGGTTTTTGGGAGGAAAATATACTGTACACAAAATAATACTTGAAATTGACCGAGGGAGACGAGGAGGTCGCATATAAATCCAAATAATTTCTATACCAACAGGGACTGAAACAGAGAGACATCTCGGTTGAAAATTTTGTTTTATATATGCTGCGACTCCACCACCCTTTTTGTTTATACGTGATTGAGAAAAAGAGATAAAACCAGAAAGGGGAAAATACTCAATCGGTGTACTTTCATCAAGCCATGTTTCAGTCAAAACCAGGGTATGAACATCATATTTTTCTACAGAAACAGCTATCTCATCAAATTTGTTTCTAAGAGAACGTACATTTGCTAAAAAAAACATTTGCCAGATCATATCTTACCTCTTTATTCAACAGTGAAACCGGTTTTATAACAATCAATTTTTTTTTTCCATAACTTGGTCTTTCCCTTCTAAAAATCACACGTGTTGTTGATGATAACACTGGTATTGGTTGGACAATCAGCTTTCGCGAATTACCTGTAATACAGATTCTGTTGAATTTATTTGTTTTCCTTCCATTTCCTTTGCTTCCCCGGTGGGTCTTTCTTTTTCGTGATATTCCCAGATCATGAATTCGCTTCCACACTGTATATTGTAGTTTGGGCAAATGCTGAGGTATGCGTGGAGTTTGGCGACATCTTAAAACCAGCGAGGCACGTTGTCTGTTGAGATATTGATGAGGGAGTGTTGAATTCAAATATGGCGAAGAGGTACACGCATGGAGTCTTAGGCACTCATGCACATGAAGCTGATGACTGGAAGTTGTGGAATTCCACCCATGCTTAGTCGAAACACAGTCTGCGGACGGCCAATTATAAGAAGCAGTTGTACGACTACGATGACTGATGTTTTGACGTTGAGGTCCTGGATTTGGTTCTATGTCTCCACAGATGGTAAGGGACAGTTGAAATGTTGCTCTTGTGTTTGCATAGTATTCTATGCGAGCCCCTAGAAATTTCAAACGTTTCAGCTGACATTGCGGTAACTTTGATTTTGTGTTGAAGTTGCTCTCAGTACTTGTGTGTGTACAAACAGATAACAGAAGAAATAATACGATGGGCCAAGTTCGAAACATCGGTGAGTGCGGCACAACAGATCCCACTCTACGATTGTAATAGTAATGCTTGAAGTGGGTGGGTTCAGACAAAGCTCACCTCAGTGCCAGTGGCACAATGCCGAGTTCAGTGAGTTGTAGATTTTGAGCAGGTACGAAGTCTCAAATAAAGCCAGTTTAGCCAGGATTGTAGTAAAAATGGTTGTTGGTTGAGAGAGGACGAACACGGGTACATTGTATACATATCCTCTGTAGTAGCAGGGTAGGTAGAGCCTACCCACTCATTAACCGTGACAGGCTACGGCAAAGATGGCGGAGTATAAAAGTCACTTACGTATAATGCGATGGTTTTGTGCGTGTAGTCCGTACACAGAACATGCAGGTGCAGTCTTGACAGTGCATATTGTGGCTTGCGTTCCGTAATACCACATGGAGAACATTCCCTCGAGCCAAGTCACAAGGCTAGGCGAAGGTGAGGACTGTTGGTTTAAAATTTGGGTACAGGCACAATGATAATGGTCCTCAAAAAAGTCCTGTGTAATCCTGGATAATAAAACAATGTTTTGTCATATAATACTAGTTGAAACACAACCAAGTAAGTCACAAAAATGACAGAATTTCAGAGCACTCGGTGGGGCAACCTCTGCAAGGTGCGCGCGCACAATTCTTATTGTTTTAAACAGACTCCAATAAACGGTGCGTTATGTGGAGAGGAAGGGAGTCAGCTTAAATGCAACAGAACCGGTTGTAAAATAAAACTCACCTTTCCCTTGGCCTACAACGGTAAAGTTGAACATCATTTCCGTTTCTTGAGCTGAATTACCCCGTTGCACGATGCATGTGTACGTCCCACAAAACTCAGGACCAACATTCTCTATCTCGAGAAATGTCTTGTTCACGAGTTTGAATCCACGCTCGAGCCGAATGGAGCGATTGGAAGTGTAATCGACCTCTATCAAAAGCTCCTTCAAGCCTTCCTCAACCAGCCTATACCACTTGACTGACTGGATGTCGAGTTCAAACTCCATACCATCGATCCACGGGACCACCTGTTTGCTGTCTCTCATGAGCTGGACGTCAGTAGGGACAAGGTTAGCTGCGATCAGGGTTAAAGGAGAAATGACCTTCGTTACCAAGTATAATTGTTCCAAGCACAGTTTGATGACAACTGCCATTTGGAGTTATTTTAATGGTCCTTAGAACTAATAGTTATAGTAATAGACCTATACTGAATGTGTACACAACACACAGTCATCAGTAATGAAAATAATACCATAATAATTCAATATCTACTATAGCCCCGAATCTATAAAGATAAACAAAAAAAAAAAAAAAAAAACTCAGCCAATAAGGATTCTTTGAGAAAATGATCTCTGGACTTATTCCGATACAAGCAATGTTTGACATAAGAGACGGGAAGTGAGAAAATTCACTCGAACGTATAATATACGTTGTGAGAGCTGCCCGTTACAAAAAATAAAATGGACAGAATTTGAAATTTTGAGACAATGTTCCAAACGAAAATGAAACTCACTCGTCACTAAACATTCCTTTTGTTGTAGCAGGCTGTTGTCATTGGTTCTCATTAACTTTCTAAAGCTGTAGGATCATTACTGACGCGTTACACCATGACACTGTGCGAGATACTCGCACAGTTTTAATCAGGGGCCATGGAACCATTGTTGTTGTTTGTTTGGTTGTTTTTATCTATTTTTATATTTGGACATTGCAATGTGTCACGTGTTAAAAGGCTCTCTGGATTTATCATCTTCTTGTTCTTTTCCAAGTTTTTCATCAAGTAATAATTATCACCTTTGTCTACTGGACACAAAGTAGACTGTTTTGGTGTGGTTTGATTTCATTGGTACTATCTGTCACAAGAGATAAGGAGCATTCTCAGGACAACATCTTTGCTGATCTTGGTGTCATTTTTTGAACTCAAGTCCCACATATTGCATTTACTGTGAGTTCTTGCCAACATGCCTGGTCGAAGCAAGAAGAATATGCCAGGGAAATTTCTGCCTAGCAGCAGTCCTAAACCGCAAGACCAAATTCCAACTCAAAGGCGGCCTTTCATTGCCCACCCGGGAGTTGACCAAGCGGTGGAGAGGGAGAGAGGAATGGCAGCTGAGGGAGGCCAGACGGCACCCAGCAACAGGGACATACAGCTTAATTTAGGTGGTCTGTGTGAGGAGCTATGTGAGGGTGGGGCAGCAGGCAGCCAGATCACTCAGCTCGTAGATAAGGCAGTCAAAACAGCGCTTAAAGCTGCACTACCCCAAATAGTGCAGGTGGTCAAGGAGGCCTGTCTCAACACCATCAAGGAAGCCATAAATCCGCATTTGCTACGAATACAGTTCCAGCAAGATGAAATTCAGCAGGAGCTGAGAAGAGACAACCTTCGGCTGACTGGGATCCCTGAGGCTGAGGAGGAGACGGAGGACCAGCTTGCTGAAAGTGTTGCTAAAGTGGCCAAGGAAGCTGGTGTGGAGATACGCCCTGAGGACATATCTTCTTGTCACCGACTTGGCAAGAAGCGCGAAGGAGGGAAGAGCAGACAAACTGTTGTCCGCTTCACAGCAAGGAGGAAAAGAGACAATTCGTATGCTGCCCGTTTCGGACTTAAAGGGAAGGACAACATGAAGGGGGTATACATCAATGAAGACTTGACGGCAATGCGGCATTCAATCCTCATGAAGGTAAAGACGGCCCCAAATGTCAAATCCACAACAAGCAAGTACGGGAACGTGTCTTGCAAACTAACAAGCGGAGAGACAAAGATCATCAAGAACCCGGATGATCTCTTTGATCTGGGGTTTGATGATGTTTCCTATAGCGACTTCAAACTTCACTTTATAGTATAGCCTGTGACCTTGTTAATCCCAATTTAAGATAAACTCCAACCTAATAAGTAATGATAGAAAATTAAGTCAATACTTTGGAAGTTCATGAATACAAATTATGTCCCAGTGATTTTGATAATGAAATAAATAAAATAAATGAGAACTCTCTTAGTATCACTCATGTCAATGTTGGGTCTTTAAATAGAAATATAAGTGGACTGCAATTATTGTATGATCACAGCCTTAAATTCAAGTTTGATATTATTGCACTTTCTGAAGTTTGGAACGTTAGTACATGTAATGTTAACACATTACCACTACAGGATTATGTTTTGGAGGTCAATTGCCGCCAGGGAAAGGAGAGGGGTGGAGGAGTAGGAGCTTATATTCATAAGATGCTTAACTATGTTATATTGAATTATTATGTTGAACACACGGAAAGTCTTTGGTTGAGGATAAATCAGAATTGTTTTGATAAAACTGTGATAGGAATGATTTATAGAAAACCAAATACTGATGTTGAACAATTTCGAAATAGCTTGCTTACTGTTTTAGAGGAACTTAATGTTGGAAAAACAGGCATTGTACTTCTTGGTGATTTCAACATAGATATATCTCAAACGAATAATCAAAAGGTATATGATTATCTGAGTATGGTAGAGAGTACAGGAGTGCAACAGATTATCTCGTCACCCACAAGGGTGACAGATTCTACGTCGTCTATTATTGATCATATTTATACTAATGTGTACAGTCATACAATTCATTCAGGTGTCATTGAGACAGATGTGTCAGATCATTTTCCAATTTTTGTAATTTTTGAAAATGGGAACAAAAATACGAATGTCTTTGTGCAGAAATTTGCCCGATCCTACAAGTCATTTAATGCCCAGTCATTTCACGAGGATCTAGGGAAAACTGAATGGGCACATGTATCTAGATACGACAATGTAAACACAGCTTATAAAGTTTTTCATGATATGTTTGGAAAATATGTGATAAGCATGCACCTACAATAGAATATAATGTATCCCAGAAAAAGAACAGCCCAAAGAAACCTTGGATCACATCAGCGATTCTTAAATCCATCAAGAAGAAGCACAACTTATACAAAAACTACAGGTCTTCAAATTTTAGTGACGAATACGGAAACAAGTATAAAAGGTATCGAAACACTTTGGTAACAGTCATTAAAAATGCAAAGAGATTATATTATTGCAATTCTTTTAATCGTAATAAAAGTAACATGACAAAGACCTGGGATACTATTAATGAGTTAATTGGTAGAAAGGGTAAGAATAAGCATTTGGATATAGAAAAGTTAACTATTATTCAAGGTGGAATTGATAAAGTTGTGTCTTCTGAAAATGAAATAGCCCAAGAACTCAATAACTACTTTGTCACTGTTGGGTCAAATTTGGCAGAACAAATACCAAATGGGCCTCCTAATAGTTGTTTTCAAGATTATTTGGGTGCCAGAAACACAAAGTCTTTGGCTTGGAAACCTATAAGAGAAGAAGAAATTATGGATATTGTATATGCTCTTGATGCTACAAAGTCTCATGGTTATGATAATTTGTCAATAAGATTGATGAAGGACGCAGCACCATATATTGTTTCCCCATTGACTTATATCTTTAATTTGTCATTGGAAATGGGCCAATTCCCAGATGCACTTAAGATTGCAAAAGTGACGCCTTTGTTCAAGAAAGGTTCCAAGGATGACCCAGGTAATTACAGACCTATTTCGGTTCTACCAGTAATTGCAAAAATTTTTGAGAAATTAGTCAATGGTCGTCTAATGGACTTTTTAGAGTCCACTAAAATTTTGTACAGACACCAGTATGGATTTCGTAAGAAATACAGTACAAAATTATCATTAATCAATTTGGTTAATACATTAATACATTCAAATGATAAAGGTGAAATAACCCTTGGTATATTTATAGATTTCAAAAAGGCGTTTGACACAATCAATCATCGCATTCTTTCAGCGAAATTAGAATATTATGGCATAAGAGGCATTGTGTTGCAGTGGTTCCAAAATTACCTCTCAAACCGATCGCAGGTATTGTGCTACAAGAATGAAGTATCCAGTAGTAGAACGATAACATGTGGAGTACCACAAGGATCAGTGCTAGGACCCACACTGTTTCTATTATACATCAATGACTTACCTAGCTCATGTAACTATTTTTCAGTTCAGACTATTCGCTGACGATTCAAATATTTTTCATACATTTCCTAAAGGTACAAAAGAAATTGATATGAATGATGTAAATGGAAAATTGAATGAGGTACAGAAATGGTGTATTGTGAATAGATTAACTATTAACTTGAAGAAAACAAATTATATGATTATTAAAGGACCAAGACAACCAATTGCAGTTAAAGGTGTGTTAACAGTCTCTGAAAGGGTTATAGAAAGAGTAAATGTAGCATCTTTTGTAGGTATCCAAATTGATGAGACCTTGATGTGGAAGGATCAGATTAAATGTATCAACAAATGCATTAGGCGCAAAATTGGCTTAATCTTCAAGTTAAGATACTTTGTTCCAGAGCATGTTCTCATGCTTTTATATAAATTCTTTATACAATCACATATACTTTATGGAATTGAAGTATGGGGAAGTACCTACAGAAGCCACTTAAATTGTATATTTTTAGCACAAAAAATGGCCGTGAGAGCAATTACATTTTCCCCCTTAAGAACAAGTTCTAGGCCATTATTCACCAGTCTAGAGTGTTAGATGTTTCTGACCTGCATAAGCTTGCAGTGTCAACCTTTGTATATGATCTACACAAGGGACATTTACCACATTCTGTAACGCAATATTATGAGCCACTGAATCATGCATACAGGACTAGAGGCAAAGATCATTCCATGCTTAGACTCCCGAAATGTAAAACGACACATGGTACATTTTCTATATCTTTTGTCGGATCAAAGTTTTGGAATAGTTTGCCCAAAAATGTTCAAGAGGAAAGAACAAGATCTTCATTTAGAAGAAACCTAAAAAATCACCTGTTAAAAGAAGTTTAGTGATGAAAAGAAATTTCAGTGTTCAGTTTAATGTACTTCTATAGTACAGTTACTTTAAAAGAGTAGAACTTGCAATAAGCAGCTTAACTATACATGTAGCTATGATGGCAGAACCATTCTCGACTAGCACTTGTGCTAACTTTTGGTTCCCCCTTTAACTACATTATCTTCTGTTTTTCTATTTTTTTTTCGATTATTTTTTTCAGAACCTCTGTCTATGCATATATGTCTACATTGCATATTTATTCATTCTCTTTGCCTTTTCAGTGATAAATGTATCACAACGAAACTAAATGTATTATAACACATGTATTCTTATGTAAGGTAGATATAAGTATGTAAAATATATGCTTGCAAAGCTGTAAGAACCTTGTACAAAATCATTGTATTCTCATAAAAATTTCATGTTATTGTATCTTACACTGTGGAATTTCATGTTATCATGTTATCATATTCATATGTATGTTGTTAATAAAGTCATCTCAACTCATTTTTGATGAGAGCATGGTCGCTGGAACCCTTACCCCGGGCTTTAGACGGGAGGATATCACTAAACCTTGGGAAAATTGTGGGTTCTGATTTTTCCTCAATTTTTTTTCCAGTTATCTTTTTAACAGATTCCATGAAGTGTGGGCGTCAGCTGAAGTAAAACAGGACTGGCTGTAAATAAAACTCACCTTTCTCTACGATAAAATTGAAAGGGATTTCCGTTTGATGAACTGAATTACCCCGTTGCACGATGCATGCGTACATCCCATTATACTCAGTAACAACTTTTGCTATCTTGAGAAATGTCTTGTTCACGAGTTTGAATAGACGTTGGAACAGAAGGGAATGATTGGAAGTGTAATCGGCTTCTATCAAAAGCTCCTTCAAGCCGTCCTCAACCATTCTATACCACTACAAACTTGACTGACCAGACATCGAGTTGGACCGCGGTAACATGGATGCACGGGACCACCGCTTTTCTATCTCTCACGAGGCAGACGTCAGTAGGAACATGGTTCACTGCGATCAGATTTAAACAACAAACAACATGAAGCTGCCTTCTAGATACATCATTCCAGGCAAAAGTTCGTGACAATAGCCATTTGGTATTTATTTCTGATCGTCCTTTATACTAATAAATTATTGAACGTATTGATAGACCTACTGAATGTTTCACCATCACGCATTCGTCAGTAATAAAAAAAAAAAATCACAGTAATGGAAGTTGCCTGATTCATAGAATATATAAATGATCAATGTAGAGCTCTCCCTCCCTCTTTCTTTCTTTCTCTCTCTCTCTTCCTCTCTCTCTCTCTCTCTCTCTCTCTATATATATATATATATAGAGAGAGAGAGAGAGAGAGAGAGAGAAAGCAAGCATTTTAATGGTCGAGCTTTCGGTTTGTTACTTGGACTTTCACCAGGACTTCAGCTGATGTGTTTTCTGGTCTTGGGTGTACATTGTTTCTGGGTTGTGTGTAGCTTGCACAGTACATATATATATATATATATATATACATATATATATACATATGAAGAGTTTGTTTGCAAAAACTGATAAGTCCATATTTGTCAAATGGAGATATTTGCGATTAAAGGTCAAGAAAAATAAAGAGAATAATAAGAAAATTTTTGCTTCTTTTGACCATAACTTTAAAAATATACCATTATATGTTGTGACCAGTATACATTTAAAAGGTATTATTTTGAACTTTATGACAGAGATCGCACTTCAAAATCTTCAAAAATGGACTTATCGGTTTTTGCAAACAAACCCTTCATATATATATATATAACGAGAACCGGGCTTGGCCTCGTACGTGGTGGATGCTGCATTATTATTTTCTATTTCTGTTCAAATGCATGCAAATTGGTTGCTATTTTGCTTTTATGTTTATGTCTCATCAAGCCCTTGAAAAAGGCTGGTTACACAGTCGAAAGCTTGGGAAATAAAGGCCATAGTGAACATCACTGCAACGTCTATAGTGCAAGTCATTCCTCCGTCACACACACACACACACACACACACATATATATATATATATATATATATATATATATATATATATATGTGTGTGTGTGTGTGTGTGGCTTTGGATGACCAGATAATGAAACAAACGAAAATGAAAGAAATAGCAAAAGATTTGAATTACTTCGTAAATATCATGCCTGCCGATATTCACGAACACATGCCATGGTTTAATATCTTAATAATTTGTTATCTTACTACTTTTTATGCTTTCTTTAGTTTTACAGGCCGACAAATGTCTACGCGAAGTTCCTCCCTCCCCTCCAGAAAAAAGGAGATTAAAAGCGCAAGGAATGAAATGCACATAAATTAGTCAGCTATGAGTAATGAACAGGTTAACAAACATAACTGTAAAGAGTGCTCACTATCTACGACGAATCTGAAGTTTAATTCTGTTTTCTGACGTGACTGAGAAGAAATCCTCTTGATGACACATTTGTACGATCCAGCTTGGTCGATGGTGACGTCCGCGAATTTTAGAAACCGTGTATCCTCGGATGACCTGTCAGAGCCAAATTCGGCAAGCGGTCCATCCATAACTTCGCCTCCGTCGGTTAGTTTGTACCATTGGACAGGAAGGTAATCTTCTCGCCAATGTTGAAGAAATTGGACCCGCTCTGATGCCCCACTCAGCAGATGAACGTCGTTACCAATTCTAGACGCTAGAAATGTTATAAATTAATGTTCGAAAGGACCAGTTTTAGGGCAATTTCAAATACAAACATATGGAATTCAGTGAAGCAAGTGCTTTAAAATATACACAATCTACCAATATGCTAGGGGGTTATTTTCAATTCATAGTAACAGAAAGCAATATCAGTGCATGAAAACGCCTTTGCTCCTTTTTCTAAGAACTGAATGTATCGTTTGAAATAAAATATAAAAAAAATCAAACTCTAAACCAAATTATAAAGAAGTTTATGTTTTTATTGCTATCCAGAAAGCATGAGGTATGAGATACGTTTTCTGTGAGTTTGTAAGTGGAATCGATTGTGTTTCACATTTTTTTTCTTTGGGGACCCACCACAACAACATTTACTTCTTTATAGCTTTCCCCCGTACTTCATGTCAATCATCCACTATGAATGTAACGTACACTAGACTGCTTTGAATTCATCTTGTTCCGTGTAATATTATTAGTCTTGGTATAGTCCATTGACAAATTATATCATCGTTTCATTGTCATTGACAATTACATACACAGGTATAATCAATCATCATGTCTTTTTTGTTGTTGTTGGTGGTGGTGGTGGTAGTGGATGGTTTAATTAGGAAAGTAACTTCGTCCTCATATAGATCGGTTAAACGGTTATTATGAAAGAAAGGGTTTCCCAAATACATGAAGTTATAATTGTGTGCTTTTTTTAAATTACAATTGATAGACAAATTGCCCTGCATCGGCAAAAATAGGCACTAAAAAGTGATCAGTTCAATAAAAGTAAGTATGACAAAAGAAGCCATGTCACGGTAACTATTAAATGATTGATCAATTCAGTGGTTTTTAACGTTGATGTATCAGGGCAATTTGTCAATAAGTTGCAATAAAGACTGGGTTTCTTAATCGTAAATTAGTTCGGAAAAGAGAAACGAGTGATGATTTGTATAAAGTCGAGTGAGACACGAGTCACGTCTTATCACTATAAACTCATCTCAATTGCATATTTGGCCATGACTGATATCACTCTTCAGGCAAAGTAAAAGTAGCACACTATACTGTATCAAACAATTCCATTTGAAAATGGTATTTCTATTCCGACTCATACTATCCATTCTGAAACTGAAAAGAGGAGCGGAAAATTATGTGCACGAGCGAAATGAATACGACATATCTGAATGACTTATTCCTGCCGTTGGCAAGGTCACGCAAGGTAATGCTTTATGCACTTAGAAATCAGTTGTCAAATCGGTATACCACAGTAAACATGGTAAACAATACCTGAAGTTGAATGAGTGCAGCAAAACATCGCAAACATTTGTAAGTTAATTGAATTCAGCTTTTGAAAAAGGGATTCAAAAGGATAAATTCAGATTATTTGCAATTTCTTCAGATATCAAGTCATGAGGTGATGAATTTCTATCAAGTCACCAACAACATTAACTTTTTTATTCTGTCATGGTGAATCTAAATTCAGAATTGATTTTCATTTGAATGTTTGTACAACACTTTATTGTACTACTTATATTATTTTCAATGCCATCCGATTGCCGACATGGATTTCCAGAGGTCTACAAGATCAATGGATTCTTCCTTCTCTATGCGTGAGCTAAGAAACACCTGACAATGTCTGAGTACTAACAAATATTCAACAATATAGATAATGTAGAAACGGACGTTGAAAAGAGAGAGAGAAAGAAAGAAACTTCGAAAATAAAGCTAGTAGATCGTGAGCCATCTCTTCAAGTTTAGAGTTTAAGAACACTGATTTTAATGTAATCAGTGTATTTTCAACCACATAATTGAACACGAATAAATCGAACAGGAATTGTTCTGCACTTGATTTCAAACTTACGAGTTATTAAATAAGAGTAATTCCATTGTTTCCGTGGAGCTGAGTGGAAGGTTGTTGTGACAACACAAGCAAAACGCCCCGAGCGATTGCCATATTTATAGGTGACATTTTCTATCACCAGCGATGAGTTGTCCTCTTTCAGTATATGCGCACCAACTTCACTGACTCCGGACGATTGCGCCACTGGTGGTGAGATAGTAGTTAGACTTTCATCCATTCGGAACCACTGGATCGTTATGATATCTGACCATGCTGGTAGCTCAATCGTAGGCCTAGGCACACAGGGTATGGTCTCCTTGCTGCCTTCTATCAGTTCGATGTGTTTGCTTGAGAGGACCGCTATTGTTAAGTTTGAGAAGAAAAAGGAGAAAATAACAGAAAAAAGGTGTTGGAATGTCCACCCTTCATTTTTTTATCAGATACTTGCGTGTACTCTTCTGATCTTTAATATAGAATTCAATCTAGTAATCTGTTTTTATTGCTGGAAAATGGTTATCAACGATACTAATCATATCAACATTTCTATCTCCTCCCTGCTCAATGATACAAAATCAAGTACACTCGTGTAACCCGCTTGGCCTCAAAATAACATTAAATGAAACTCTTTTATGAATACAGGAACATTCATGTGCGCTTACTATTCATTTAGACGAATTACATTCCGGATGTGCCAAGGGGCGGTATCAAAAAGATAACAGAAGCTGCTGATTAGATTACAAAGATATATACTGTAGTATGCGATTTGCGAAATACGAGCACACCGGAGGAATCGATTCTTCGAAAAGGTACAAATTGTATAGTGTACGTGAACAGATACCTAACTGCTAATCACATGGCAAGCAATTAAACGCACTATTGGGTCTTGCGATTTTTGTCGTGCATTTTTTTTTTTTACATTGCACAGCTGACGCCAGCAGTTCCTATTCATTCCCATGTTCAGGCTCATGATAAATTCGTGTCTTTTTTCTCACGACTCTTTCAGATAGGCCCTTTATATTTATTTAATTTTTAACAACAATACAACGCAACGACAAAAACAAAAACAAAAACAAAACAAAACAAAACAAAAACAAAACTGATGTTTGGATTCATATCAAGCATCATTCTCCTTGAAATGTAAGATTCAAAAGACATCTCAGACGATTCCCGGTATCCTAAAGAACATCAATAATATACACAAATATTAGTACATTAATATTGATTTCAAGTTCAATACGCTGGCATGAACCACCAGCTTTACAGCGTTATGATAGGGTGTAAACTACGTCTACTACAAACAAATAACTTCTAAATGCAACGCTTTTACATCAATGCACTTTATCCTTACATCATGAATATGTTCACATTTAATTCAGAAATACACACTTATATGGGCCGTCACATATGGTAAAAGAGTCTATATTGAAAATTGTGACTTTCTGTGAAAATTTCAATAATTATGCAGTTAATTCTGGGCGCCTTTTCCATTGGTGACATCGGCTTGTCACAAAAAGCTTCGGTTTTTTTTTTTATATTTCATCCCCTTTTACTGGTTTAGGTTAGATTTTATGGCAAAACGGTCTTAAGACCGAGATAAATGATCGCTACTTCCGGGGATGTTTTACACGGCAAAACAGGCCATCTTCGAGTTAGACCGTTTTACCACAGAAATCTTATCATCGCACATCGGATTTTTATGGTAAAGTCGGCTAACTTCAAGATAGACCCTTATTACCGTAAAATAATAGTCTATAGTCACCGTTAAAGGCCGTGTCACACCTTTCCGGGCAAGCTACACGGGCTTGTTGCGAGGAGGGTTTTCCAGCGCTGAGGAGAATTTTCCGCGTGCGGACAAGAATGTTTGCGAGTTTCGCACTTGTGTCTTACCTGCTAGACTCGTGCTAATTACATTCTACTTGCGTGTATTCCGTGTGACCTGCGTGAGAGCCTTGAAACCGACCCGTTTTCTGTTACGAGCGACGTACGGGTACTGGGAAGTACCTACGTTGAAGTTGCCTGCGAGGTGCTGCCGCTAAGGGTCTCCTACGTGTGTTATGCGTGCACCTCTGCGAGCAAACCCCCACGACTCACTCGGAACAAGTTTTAAGCATGTTCAAGGCATTGTCATACTGTATCTGGGGAAATTTTGCGGCTAGACTTGCGGGGAAACAACTTTGCTACCCGGAGCTCTCCGCAGTTGGTCCGCACCTGACAGTACCTAGCGCGTATCTCGCCTGTAGTTGCCCGGAGGTGCCCACTTAAGTCCCATTTAACCGCAGCCAAGGTTTGAGCATGACCAAAACTTTTTCCGGTTGAGTCGCGGGGATGCCCGGAGAGGTCCACGCACAACGTCAGTAGGAGGTCCGTAGCGGCAGCACCTCGCAGGCAACTCTCACGCAGGTACCTCGCAGTCCCGTATGCAGCCAAGATAATGACATTCTGTGGGATTTCTGCTATTCCTTCAGAGGAATTCCTTCACTGAGTTGTCAGCACCCACGCGACTGGTACACAGTTCACACAGTATACACGCGAGTAGAATTTAAGTAGAACGCGTCCAGCAAGTAAGACACATGCACTGACTCGCCCAAATCCTTGTACGTCCTCAGAAATTTCCGGTATCCTCAAAAATCCCCAAACAAAACAAGCCCGCGTAGCATGCCCGTAAAGGTGTGACAGAGAAACATGGTTGCGGGTAAAAAGATTTGCGTGCGCACCTCCGGGCGACTACGAGTGAGATACGTACGGATACCCGACAGTTCCCCATCGCGGCCGTGCTGGGCGGCCTCGCTTGGCTCGCGTGCCGACTGTACGCGTTACAATCTGTACGTACGACGCAAAGTTCAGTTGTCCGAGCCGCATATATACAATGTACATGGTCATGGTATATCACAACACTGATCGATGGAATCGGGAATCTTGAACTGAGATGTTTCCATTTTCAATCCATAGATCTGTTTTGTGACATGCAGTTCATTATCTGTCCATCAACATAGTCAAATCGAGTGCTAAGGTACATAATAGGGCCTATAAGCCCTAATCGGGGACTACCACTGTGTTAAAACAACAACAACAACAACAACAAAACAAAAATATGACGCACATTTCATCTTTAGGTGAAACAACTTAAACAATCTGAATATTTCTGTTAAAATCTGAATTAGATCTAAGCTTGTCATTACTGACACAAAACATTGTTTGTTTGTTTGGTTTTTTTTTTTTTTTTTTTTGCTTACACAATACAAGGTCACGAATGTATTAGCAAACATGTATTTATCACTTTCACCATTCAGATATTAATTTTTGATTACCGAATCTGGTGTAACAAAAAGAGAATCAAAGAATTATTTTTTCTTGGGGGGGGGGGGGGTATTCAAGGTACATATCCATAGTTCACAACACGCACTTTACCAACCACTGCAACAACCAACGCATGCAATCTACAATCAACGTCATTATATTAAGATTTGTTTTTCCTTTGGAGGACCGTCAGACTCATGCCAAAACTCCCATTTCCTCACATTTATTCTTCTTCCTCCATCATCACTTTCTGCACCTGGTTACAGCAAGTTGGCAAAACAAACAAGCATGTCAATGTGGAGTTTTCCACATGATATCATTATGGCTGTGTAAGGGAAATGGTAACAAAAACGCATATGAACCTTCCTTTCAGAACATTTTTTCACCATATCACTGCAATTGTGGCACGTGTTTTGTTTTTCGGTTTGTTTTTTTTTTTAAGAAAATGGGGTTTGAGTGAACCGCATGAGATTCATGCCTTCTATAGCAGGGTATATCCCTGCACTGGTTCCTGACCAGATTTGGGGATCTTACGATGATTTCTGTCGCAAGGAGGCTCTGCTAGCACTAAAACGAGCACATGAACCCCCTATGTTTACAATTATTCTGCATTAAGTAACCCTTCTACAATTTGATAAAGTTTCGTGAAAATGACATGGGTTTTGAATGTACAACATCCATTCATGAACCCCACCTAATCAGGGCACCCACGATAAGTTTATAACCAGATTTGCGGGTCGTGGGATGATTTCTATCATATGGGGGTGCTGCCAGCACAAAAACTAGCACACGGACCCCTACTTTTTATTGTTTTTCTGGAATAAGTAAGCCTTCTTCTACAATTTGGTCAAGTTTCGTTAAACTGACATGGGTTTTGAATGTAAAGCGTTTAGATTTATGAACGCACCCTGCCAGGGCATCCCTGCATAGGTTCCTGACCAGATTTTGGGGACTCAATTACCATAATATATGTCGCATGGGGCGCTGCTAGCACAAAAACGAGCACATGAACCCCCTGTTTTGTACTGTTTTTCTGGAATAAGTAAGCCTTCTTCTGTAATTTGGTTGAGTTTCGAGAAATTGAAGTGGGTTTTGAATGTTCAGCTTAAGTTTTATAAACCCACCCTGTCAGAGCATCCCTGCATAGGTTCCTGACCAGATTTTGGGGGCTTACGATGATGTCGCTTGGGGCAGTACTAGCACAAAAACGAGCACATGAACCCCCACTTTGTAGTTTTTTTTTTCTGGAATTAGTAAGCGTTCTTCTACAATTTGGTCAAGTTTCGTGAAAATGACATGGGTTTTGAATGTACAGCATAAGTTCTATGAACCTTGTCCTTTAGCTCACCCCTAACAGAAGACGTCGATGAGAAGGATTTGAGATATTGTCATTGCAGATTTTGTTGCCAATCATTGTTAATCTTGTACAAACACTATCATTTTGGTTTAGGACGGCAGATTAGTCATATTCTTCAAAGTCCCGTAGAAGAAAAACAAGCACATGAACCCATGGTTTTATTTACATATTTTGGCTTCGGATGGGTCAAAGTTACGGTATGGAAAGTTTGAAGAAAATGACAGCCTATAGGGAGGGTGTTTATTTCGGCACACAAATTTTCACGCGATTCGCTCTTTCTCAAGTGTTCTTGATACAATAATTGAATAGCTCTAGCAAGAAAATTTGAGAAAGAGCGAATCGCTTGGAAATTAATTGTGTGCTGAAATAAACCTTGGTGAATACAGTATGAACTTGGTTTCAGTTTTGTTTTGATATAATCACGCCAAAACGTGGAAGCTTACTCCATTATATATATATATATATATATATATATATATATATATATATATATATTACTGGATTTTACAGTTGATATCATATGCAAGCTGGCATTGCAACACTCATGACATTTCTCGCCTACCCCCCAAAAGAGGTGTTTGGGCATACATATATAAACATTGTGTTTGCTCCGCGTATTGGCATTACTAGAAACACCATTATATAGTAATGTCACAATGGAGAAATTCATTAAAAGCCAATTTCCTTTTGCTTCATCCCTGGAGAAGGGAGAGACCCCAGAAAATGGCATTTAATGCATTCCTCTATTGTTGCATTACTATATACGTATAATATACATTGAATGTTATGGGATTTGATAAAGGTACACCAGATCGTTGAGTATCAATTCGTTAAAAAAAAATGCAAAACCAATCTCTTGCAAGAGGCACTAGAAATATGGACTAACCCTCTTCATGAATGGTTGCTGCGCTTTAATATTGCATTTGTAACTCGTTTGATTACACTCAGTGAGAGAATTGCGTCAAATATTGTTTGTTTTTGGTACTTTCTCGTGCAAATTCCAAAGTCCAATTTCGAAATAAAACGTTTTTTTTTTTTCAACTGCAGTCATAAATGAAGTATTTACATAAATAACCTGTATAATATTTATATATAGGTAATACACAAATTTGTCATAAACATAGAATTTAACCCACAAATTGTGTTTTCCAATGTATTTCACCATTTGATGTGCTCGATGCCAATATCAAAAATCAAAGCCTCCATGGCGCGTGGCCCGGGAAACACCCCACATTTTGTTTAACATAAAGGCCTGTCATTTTTGTCTTTAATTTTGTCTTCCAAGTGTCGTGATTCAATTGAACTATGGGATGATTCCCACTTTTCAACAGTGATGACCACTACATGATATCATTTCTCAAGCACTTGCATCAGAAACTTCCTAGATGATCAAATGTAAGTGGTGTTGATATCTTGTCTTGTCGTTGACTCTCTCACAAGAAGTGACGGATGTCTGGTCTCGTAAAAGACTGTCTGTGAGTCCACGTAGCCTTGGTCAGTAAACGAATCCCTCCTGATGTCAACGCTCTTCGGGAAAGACGGCGACATGTAGGGAGAAATGGCACGGACATGTGATGAAGTCATAGGCATGTATTTATCCCCGTTGGCGTCCATGGCCTGCAGCTCCCTCATTTCCGCGTATTCTTCATCACTGTCCACTTTCTGTAACAATATGAGCGTGGTAGAGAGAGATACGCCCATGAGGTTAATTTTGAATATATTGAGTATGCCAATTTTTACTACCAGGAGCTAACCCTTGTGTCTTGATGATACCGGAATTCTACCTACATTTGATACGTGTAGGCCCTAACGTTTGTTCCAAGTAATCAATGAGTTAGTCATCAACATGAATAACGCAAAACAGGACTGGCAAAGAAGTTACAGTGAATAAGGGTGACAATTAACATTACTTCTGTTATATATCGCTTTTCTTTGCCATAGCATAAGGCCCACTCTCTTTCCTTTTAAGGCATAAAACATTGTTATTCCTTCTGATTACAGCTCGGGCACGTCGGGAAATCAAACTGTTCGTCCCCACTAGCTACCACGTAGGCCTACTTTAAGAGAGAGAATTAATATTACAAGGTGTTTTTTTTCTCCTCGTTCTTGAACACTTTTAAAGCCTTAAATTCGAAGAAAATACTAAGTGAAAGGCCTCTAATTTCTTGAACTACCTAAACATGCTGCTAAAGGTAAAACACAAAACTCTTCCAGTGGTCAACATGAAATTAGATGCTGTCAGAATTACTATTCAAGAATTTTTAACCTCTTATAAAAAGAAAAAAAGTTTTGATAAATTTTGAAAAATTAATTTTTTTGGAAAAATTTTTGGAAAATTTTGATAAACTAAATACTTTAATTACAGCTAGCATCCAAATCAATAAACCGTTCGACATGGTTACTGATTTAAGTGATTTCAATAACAATGATTACATAATTATCCATATGAATGTACGACTTGTTTCCCATGAATTCGACTCATTTGAATATCTCTTTTCCTCTCGATTTGATTTCTCCTTTTCCGTCATTGTAATATTTGAAACCAGGTTCCATGCAAATTCACCTGATATAAACAATAATACGAATTATGAAATGTTTCGTGTTGATAGTAAGCAAATAATCAACGTCGGTGAAGGTGATGAGACAAACTATCACTTCCGAGGCGATCTGGATGTAGCGATCTTTCCGAAGCGCAGCTGAGGAAAGATAGCGTACACATTCAGATCGCCGAGGAAGTGATAGTTTGTCTCATTGCCTAAAACTAAAAGTTGATTATTTGCTTAATATTCCACATCTAGGGTCCTAGAAATTCCCATTTTATTTCACATCTGAAACCGTTTTAGCTGTCTTTAGGTTCCTTAGGGCTTAGGCTACGTGTGCGCGTAGATGACAAAACAATGAATTTGCTGCGCGGCACCGAAGTGAAAGTGCGTTGCACTGTGAACTATCAAGTGACCTAGGTCACATGATAGTCCACAGTGCAACGCACTTTTTTTTTCGCGCGTGCTCATCTTGCGTTAGGACTGTGTGGACAGTGTGGAGATCAGCGAAACAAAAGTTACTATCAACATAGAGTGTAACGAACTTTTCTTCTCAGGTGATGTGATGGGCAAAACTACGCTTCATCTCGTGATCAGCTCTGGACAAATCCTGTTGCAACATTCTTAGTATGTGGAATATAATGGCAAATAGATAGGAGAAAGCGTTCCTCTTTATTCACCACAAAAAAAAAAAGTGATTAACGACAAGGACAGACATACATGCAAATGTTTTTCATAGCAATATAGAGTTGGTTTGAACAAATATTATAACTGAAATTTTATACAGGCCTCCAAGTAATAATATTGCTTTTCTTGAGAGTTGAGAACATCTCAGGTTAAATGGTCCGAAAAATTAGCCTATTTTTCTCCTTGGAGAATTTATCATTGATTAAATGAAATCTGTTGATTTTCTTTCCAAAGATCCTTTCTAAAGAATTTTATTCAGCAGATCAAAATCTCAATGATAGCAGCATTTTTTTTTTAAGTACAGATAAAACAATAAAGACTACCACATCCTTTTCTTCACTAATTCATAACAAAATTCCAAATAGTTTTCATTAAGATAGTTTATACAGTGACTTTACTGTGTAGCATCCGATCATTTGCAAGATTTTATCTTCGCAATCATTTCAAAGTACCAACGACACCAAATGATGTATAGAAAAGAAAAAGCTTGAAAATGTGACACCCGTAAATAATGACTTAGCATATGAAAAGTGTTCGTTTGTTTACAGAAAAAAAAATCATATAATTGTAAACAGATCATATGAAAAGTTTTGAACTTCATTGTAAGAATGTTGTGATATTAACATTAACCTTTGATGAAAATTAAGCCTTGTAAAAAAAAAAATCCGCCAAAAAGTATTTGGATGACTGAGAGACAAGCAATAAGCGCACTATGCGTAAACCAACTGTTTCGAAATTTAAGGGCATAATTTGCCATTTGCAAATGAAACAAAAGTCCAGCATTAGTGCTTAGATATAGTTCTAAATGTGAATTAGGGTTAGGAACAAGCAATGTAAAAATTTGAATCAGTAGAATCTGTGTTAAGTATTGTTAAATATACACAATGTGGAAAATAGTTGTAATAAAATTTTTCCCGACTAAACCGTCTACAAATATCGTTTACTGGCAAAAACAGTGATATCTCCTTATAAATTTCGGCTTTATTTCAAAATTTTTACATGCGGGATGTTTAATGACTCAACTGACCTACACATAATCCTCAAATGTGATATCTTGAACATTGTGTAAGCCACTGCTCCCATAGGTTTAAACAGGACCTTTAATTAGTATAAGCATAAAAAAGTAGCGTAATAAAATAATTTGTACAAAACTAATTTAACATTTACAAAAACTGCTAAACGCAGATGGTAATGTAATTAAGTATACAAAGGAATGATTAGATTCTAAGTTTCAATTGCTTCAAATCGTTTTAGTGGTAATTTATATATTATTTCCAAATCATTTAGCACATCCATTAACAAAAATACTTTTTTAATCCTAAAACACAGAGTGAAATTTTCAATACACGTATTAACAAATCATTAACCTAGAATTTCAACTGGACATTAAGGATAAACCGATAGCTTTTTCAATTAAATCCCCTCTGGAATATTATATTCAACATGCATTTATCGTATAGAATAAGTCCGAAATTCGCTTAAGATTGTAAGAATAATACTGCCGTCTAATGTTTCCATATCCAAATAATACAACTTTTTGCCTTATTTGTATTCTTTGTATTTTTGTATCCTTGATAAGATTGTGAAGAAATTGGTGCCACCTGACCCCAAATTTCTAAAATAGACATATCAAAACTAAGCAAATTGGTAAAAGGAAGCAACTCTGCCTGCAACTTTTAGCCAATCTTTCTATCAGCTTTTCAGTGACATGACCAGTGGACATTAAGCTATATTGATGTATAGTGTATGAATAGTATTGACGAATACAAGATAAATTTATGTTCTCTTTATTGATCATCATACATCTCTTTGTTTTTGTAAAATCAAACCGGGCCAATCGTATTTCTTCAGCTCTCCCTTTACTTGCACCTTCCCTCCCCCTTTTTTGTGAACAAATCCTTGACACTAGTTTTAGTGCATTTGTCAATATGAAAGCTCTATCACCTTATCAAGCATCATTACGTAATATGATTTCCCCTGCAACGTGGAATATGTCATCAAAGAAAAAAAAAATGTTATCCACTCCTGTATTTGTATCATGTAATGTATAGAATTTGAATTCAGAATTGCGGAAAATTGGGGGGAAATTGGGGGAAAAAAATTGGGGAACTATGACAAGGATGGCCCAAGACAGACAGAGGTGGAGAACCTTCGTTGCTGCCTTACATGCCGATCGGCATAACGGGCAGTAAGTAAGTAAGTAATTTGTATCATGTAATGTATGGAATTTAAATTCGATTGTTTGTTAAATTGATTTTTTATCAGCAAAACTTTTCTTGCCAAAAACGTTTTTTGCATTTGTTTATATTGTATTCTTTACAATGATAATAAGAGATGCAGAAAATCTGAATTATAACTGAAGTATTATCGGACCGTAACAATTGTGTTTTTGTTTGTTTGTTCATTTGCATCTGAGATGGTCGGATAGCCCATATTCAGCTACGCTAAACTGGTCTTCCATGGGGTCCAGTTGGATGTGAGGTGGAAAAACTTCACCGGGTTAAACACAATTAAAGGGTGTGTACAGTTCTGGTTGAGGTGAGGATTCAGCTTTTAACGTTTTGCTAGATATTCAGAAACCACTCTATGAGATGTCAAAGAGCATGCAATTCTAAGGGATATCAAAAGTTTATTTGATGAAAATCGGTTTTGAAATGGCTGAGATATCCAAAAACAAGGTGAAACAAAGAGATCCTAATAAAATTGTGGCCTGTCGCCTTTTATCATTATCACTTTTTTTTTGATATCTCAGCCATTTGAAAACCAATTTTCATCAAATAAACGTTGAATCCTTCTTATAATTACATGCTCTTTCATATTTCATAAGAGGTTTCTCATTATCTCACTTAAGAATGTTCAAAACATGAATCCCCACCTCAGCCAGTATTGTACAGTCCCTTTTAAGTACTTGCTTCATTGTTAGATAATGATATTGTCTAACTTCTCATCAGTATCACTTACCTTTCGGCGGATTGGTGTCACGTTGGTCTCATTGTCTTGACAGACGTAGTCATAGAGTTTTTCCACAGGAGCAGGTGTAGCTGGTAGTTCTCTTTTTTGTTTTCTGGAGGCTGCATTTTGTCTTTTCGCTATTAACAGTGAGATAATTATAGAGTATTAACGTATTCATGATATTACAAAACATCCGACGCCACACACATTTGGACAAAAACATCAAAACCAATGACAAGTTGTATTGCAAAATGGTCTAAACGCTGATTTTTAACATTTTAAAGTAAGTCAACCATACGAAAGGGAGCAAAATTAAAATTTTCTAGTAATACCTCACTTGTAACATAACAAGGAATATTTTAGGAGTTATGATTAAAAATATCCCGTATTTTCTTAGTATTTTTATTTGTTTTTCAGCTTTAATCACAAAATCAATATGTAAACTTAAAAAAGGATTAACATCGGATTTTTTTGGGGGTAAATCTCTTCAAATTCTTAGAGTACTGTCTGTTGCCTGTTATCTCCTAATATAGGCAAGTTAGCTTCCTGTTGAAACCTCAATGAAAACGCCTTGCCAAGGCCAAATGTCCTGTACTTTTAATACATGTTTTAATATTAAAGGTTTAATATTGAAAATCCATTAACGTTTCCCTGTACAATACTGACTTAAGACATTATATTTATGATAGGAAGACAAGGAGCAGCTGCACTATTCATTCTAACTCTACTTAGTATGTTACTTTTTTAATACATGATAATACAAAAGAAAAAACATAAAATAGACATTTTTGTCAATATGAATTATGTTTACCCTTTTTCCATCTGACGATCATTGCACAAATGATGACAATGAGAATGATGATTATTAACCCTGCTCCTGACGTGACGGAAGCAAACAGCGGAAGGTTTTTCGGTGCTAGGAGGCCTATATCGTCTTCCTCTGCTCCTACCATGTCTACCAAACATGAATAAAACGAGAATGATCGATTATAAAAATTTACGTTTTCGAATTAGCATTTTTCTGAAGAGAAATGAATAAATACAAACTGCTTGTTTGTATGCATGTATATATAACTTGAACTTAGAGAAACAAATTCTAAATGAAATCGATATTTATATGTATATGTAAATGTATATCAATTACACACACACACACACACAAACATATATATATATATATATATATATATGTGACCGTGCATCACAAAACGAACAAAAAGTCGCACCACTTGATTTCACGTGAGGACTCAAAAAAGGTGAAATTGGTCAATCGAGTCAATTTTGAGTTTTTCATTTATTCTGAAAAAGCCATCCTTCTACATTATTCTTTAGTTTGGGATCATAACATGAATGGGAAAATGTGTTTTCAGCGGTTTTTTCTACAACCCATTTTTGGGGAAGAAGAGAATGATCAGGTATGTCTAGGCGTCCCCATTTCATTTCTTTAAATCCTTTACACACTCTTCACTTTCAAGTCTAATAACTTTTGAAAGGATAACTCTACTGCTTTGAAAGTTAGCATTAATCATGGGTAAAATATGTTAATAGAACGTGCTCAATTTCAACTTAATCTGATAATTCCTTCACTGTTGTTGCTCCGGTGGTTTACATCTCGTTTTTTGTCCCTTTCATTGCACAGCGAGTACGGCTCGGTAACGATTAAGCGCTTGAATAGACCCTGTAATTCAGAGCCCCTTTTCTCAATTCGCACTTTCACAGAGTGTGCACGTTCTTTCTAGTATTTAGATAGGTTAGCGGAGTCCATTTGATATGAGTTACACATCATTTTAAAGCTTAGAGTCTGCTCTTCAAGAATCTGCCCCCAACTAAAAATCCATGTCTGGCGACTTTTTGTTTGTTTTGTGGTGCAGAGTCAACTGCAAAAATATTACCAGAACACATCACTTAAGTTTTTTTGGAAGTCGGACGCTCTGTTCAAAGTATAAAACTAAGTTATGGTTGAACCCATGCACCATCAATGCGATAAGACAGCGATATAACGAACATTGATAATAATGATTTTAAAGAATACCTCCTTCGGATGACCTACAAAGCTCTGCTGATATGTTATCATTTATGCTACCATTTTCTCCCAATCCACATGAGGTATGTTTAAGATGATAATTTGGAAGTCATTTCTCTCTTCGATCACTATCTAAACAACGTGCCAGTTTTCATCGACTCTTCCATGGTATTGATACTGATTTATTAGTTAAAATGTCACAATTATGATTGTATTGCAATGGCTTTTTCCTCCATGGTTTCCAATGAATTTGAACTGCGTTACCTGGGGTATTGCATTAACCTGCACTGAGTTCAAATGAGTTTAGCAATTTTATAGGGTAAAATTTATGGTTCAAACTGGAAAAGTGGGCCTTTCTAAGAGTGGTGCAGCATCAAAGGTAGGTTGGCCATGGGGTATGCATGGTAATTTTGTTCGGGGCGGGGAGGGGCAAGATTGTTTTTATATCTATCTAAAATTATTCCGGATATCACCACCAGGGATTCTAGAGCTCGATATGAATCATCTCATGAAATTAATTTACTATACATGTAGGCCCTATTATATTCATACTTACGTGATCCAAACACATGAAAGGAGCGTTCGTCACTACCTTCACTGTTATTAGCGACGCATTTGAAGTTTCCATAGTCTCTCTCCGGGATGACGTAGCTAATGAATAGAGAGTGGATAACTGATTCTCCTTGTGACTCAACTTGGCGCACGGACGAACGTTGCCATGCAGCATTGCTGGCCTCTGCTCCCGCATGATACCAGATGACGTCTGCTTCCGGGTTAGAGTTCACGTGGCACCGTAGGGTTAATTCGGCGCCTTCGTCGGCCTTGACGCTGTCATTGTATTTTGTAATCTCGGGCGGATCTGACATTATGAATGAAATAATCACAAAACCGAAGGAAAGTCGTGTAAATACACACATGACGCAATGAACAATAACTGGAGATTTATAATCATAGAAAAAGTAAACGGTTTAAAGAGAGGAAACGGAATTTATTTATTTATTTATTTATTCATTCATTTATTTGGTTATTGTCACATTCAGTGTACTAGTATTTAGGTCAAGGTTTGCCCGTTGACATTCATATTTATCCATAATTTCGCTATTGCTTGAGTAACACCAAATTCAGGGTAGTGAAAACTGAGGGTAGTGAATCATCTTTATATGAAATCAGTGATGACGAATACCAACTTCAACTTACAGACAATGTTCAGTGTACATGGGTCAGAGCACGACGAAGCACAGGAGGGGATTTTCTTTGCGCAGCAGATCATCTCCGACTCGTGGTCATTTCTTCCAAAGGTCAGATTTACAGCAGCACCACTGGAAGTGAGCGCCGAGGAATGATCGGATGACCTCTGAGGTATCTCGGCTACAGTGGCGCCCTGGTGCAGAAATTCGATGACGCTAAAGGGTCGAGTCCAGTTCGTGGTGCATTTCAATTCCGTTGGATCACCGGCAGGAATCGTCCGACAAGGCGACAAACTGACAAACTGTGTTGAAACAACCATCAGGATATCATGACAATCTAGGGTTTGAATTGGCGAACATCACAATCAAAGGATAAGTTTACCTTGATAAACGTGTGGATTGAATGACTGCGGCAACATATCGAATACATAATTTCAATGAAAATTTGAGGGAAATTGCCCAATCTGTTCAAAGTATAAATGTACTATAAAGTTTCTGTGCAGGTACTGGATAAGAAGTCTACGACATCTTATGATGTTATAATCATTTTCAGAATAACAAGGAAAACAGAGAGAATTCAAAAAGATCCTTTTTGGTGAAAAAACTGCACATTCCCTTGACTTGTTACTGGCATTTTAAAGGTAGTATTATCCCCCTGCCTTCTGCAAGAAGCAATAACTCAGGAAAGTCAATTGCTCTTTTAATATTCAGGATTTTTTGCTGACATTTTCTTGACATTGTTCGAAGCGATTGACAGCAGAAGGTGTAGTAGTCTGCTATCCACTAATGGGAGCACTGAAGCCTAAAACTTCACAACGTTTTGATCGGATTGCCAGATTTTCTTCAAATTGGCTATTATATCATGTTCTAATCGTTGAGCTGCTGTCATGTACATTAAAATGAAATTCTTCTTTAACAGCTGAGAAAAAGAAATCAGATTCAATTCAATGTGATATGGTAATTATATTTATTTGCATTTAGGAAAAAAAAACATGATACAAAGTCGTACATGGGTCCATTTGACTTTCATCCAATTGGGAAGGACAGATCATTGAAAACAACATAACATAATCAAAATGCATGAATGGTATTGTAGCGGAAAATCAACTATGCGCACTTTGCAACTTTAAAAAAAAAGATAGACATAGTCACAACGATGGAAAAGAGTGCTCCATTAAAGCGCTAAGCCTGTAAGACTTACATATCTCAAGATAAAACAAATAGCAACACCAAAATACCAATAAAATGCATTTATGTTGAATTCTAAATTAAATTTGAGCAATGGTATATATGACACTGAAAATATATTAGCATACTACCAATAGTATTTTTTTTTTTTAGAATCAAAACAGATTATGGTAGCATAAATTGTATTGCAAAGCTACGGGCACTGACACTGTTCACTGGCCGTGTCCGTGTATACCACGAAATGTGACTAATGGAGAAGAAATAATATGCTGACACGCAAAACAACGAGAACAACAACAACAAAAAAAAAACGCAGAAATAACACAAATGAAGAAAATACTCAGTAAATAAAGTTCGATATTCAACAAAGTAATAAAAGTAACCTTTGAAATACACATAGTATTGCTGGTAAAATAATTTGCATTTGAGAGAAAATACGAGTGAAAAATATAACAGTAAGCACGTATGAATATAAAGAAAAATATTTAACTGTTTATGTTTGAGTAAGTCTTCAATAAAACTATTCAAACCAATGCATGACAAATTATGGAATGATATCTTTTACATGTACATATTTTGAATCTTCACTTATGTTCTTTAACAGCTGTCGTTAACTCAATAACACACACATAGACGGATACCATTAAACATTTACATGGATACAATGGGATATCCAGAATTTAGCAGAAGGGATATATTGGAAAGTTCTGTGATTGCGCAGTGTCACATGCATTAAAGGGACTGTACAGTATTGGTTGAGGTGGGGATTCATGTTTTGAACATCCCTAAGTGAGATAATGAAAAGCTTCTTATGAAATATGACAGAGCATGTAATTTTAAGAAGGATTCAACGTTTATTTGATGAAAATTGGTTTTCAAATGGCTGAGATATCCCAAAAAGTGCTAATAATAAAAGGCGACATGCCACAACTTTATTAGGATCTCTTTGTTTCACCTTGTTCTTGGATATCTCAGCCATTTCAAAACCGATTTTCATCGAATAAACTTTTGATACCCCTTAGAACTGCATGCTCTTTGACATCTCATAGAGTGGTTTCAGGATATCTCGCAAAACGCTAAAAGCTAAATCCTCACCTCGACCAGAACTGTACACACCCTTTAAGAAAGCTTTACAAAACCGATTGTTTCATGTCCAATTTTGATGAAACTGTTACCAGATTGTTTGAGTTTATTTTTCTTTAATTGACATATTCAACATTCTAGTACATTACAAATTAAGTCCAAACAACATGAACAATAAGATAAGGGAGGTTGAAAGGAGAGAATCCAACTAAAAATACAAAATGGTTGTCTCACCTTCTACATTTAGTCGAACTGAGCCCGTTAATATCCCACCTGTCGTTGTAACCGTGCAGGTATATGTCCCAGCATCAGCCAAACTCAGCGAAGTTATAGTCAGGTTGACGTCAAGCACTGCATCATGGGTAATGGAGAGGGTGTACTTTGGGTTGGCGTTGTGTTCGTTACAAGAACTTCCCTTGCAATTGTACATAGCCAAATACGAGCTTCTATCTTCCCGGCCCCACCATAGTTGATATAAACTCTCGCCAATAGACGAGACGAAATGGTAGGTGCAAGTGATTACAGCAGTGCCAGTTTCGACAGGTACATTGCTGATGCTCGTCATAACTGTTTGGTCCGACGCTCTGAAGAGTATTACTGCGTAAAACGAATTAAACATTAAATGTATATAGTGACGAAAAGCATTTAGAATGAGCTCCAAAGGTTTTCTTTCCTTCCTTATGGCTTTGGCCTGTTAAGTGAAAACATGTGATTGTGAAACTCCAAACCATTATCAAATGTTCATATGGGCAGTATTCCAGGACTGATTTTGTTGAAGCATTTCTGATTGCACTGCACAAGGTAAAGTAGACTTGTTAAGGGGGTAAACGCTGCATCTTTTAGAACACATGTCCTACTTGGCACAGGGCAATTGAAAAAAAAAAATCTAAAGAGACACTCTATATCTATGCAAATAAGCCTTATAGTTAGCATAGTTTATGCAAAAATACATGTAAAAAATATGAAAAAATATATATGCACATCCAGCAGAAATACCTAATGTATAATTTCGTAAAAGTATTCTATATTGTATGTGGAAACATTTCCTGCAAAAATTAATTTTATACCTATGTGAATACACATAAAATTGCCTTAATCATGCAAGTTATTGTGCAAAACTCTGCATTTTTTATGAATTTCTAATCTATTAAGCACTGGATCTTGTAGTACAAAGTTTGAACGTGAGATGGATGTTCCTCAGGTCAAAAGCAAATGATTCATCTAAAGAGGCAAACCGTCTCTATACAAACAACCTGTTATTTGCATAATATGCATATCAATACCTTTACGAGAAAATCAGAAGAAAAAAAAAATGTCTTAAATAGTTTTGAACGTAATATTCAAAAAGCTAATAGCAAAAGAAAATATTTTCGCAATAAAACTCTTTTGTTGCTTGAAATGTGTCCGTATCATCTAACTAACTTAGACATTTCATGCATATGTAAATAAGTATACAAGACGTGACATTTCGACACATGTTGATCTTTAAAATCATTTTATTATCATTCTTCCCTCATTGCATAAATACTTTGCAGGGTGGGAAAATAGCAATCGATAGTGACACTCTTTAAATATTACTATGCAAATATAACAGTAGGGCCTACATTAGAACAGCACTAATATATGCAAATCGGAACAATATTGCGTACAAAAGGAACTTCTTTTTCGTGCAAATAGTAAATAACTGAGGTCACAATTAGAAAAACTTTACAAAAAATCACTACCATCTACCCAGGGAAAGTGTGAATTCTGATTTTCAATGTATTTTGTAGGCAACCAAGCAATTAAGAGGCTTTTTACATCGCACTGATTATAAACTTATGCAAACTATGTGGATGCAAGGGTATCTGCACACATTAAGAACTTACAAACTTGAGTAAGAAACAAAGTCTGTGTTTGAAAAAAAAAAGTTCTCTCAGTATACTCCGAGCTGCTATGGCATAGAAACTGTGCTAGTAAACTTATACACAGTAACATTTTGACAAGGCAATAATTTATGCAAAAATTGTTATGTGAACAATATATGAGATGTTATATTTTAAGCCAAATAATCTTCGTCTATTACTTAAAATCAGGAATTTTCAACAATAAATCAAAGTAGAAATGATATATTGATAGCCATAAAGTATTAAATTAGATGGCCTTTGCAATTACTAGAATGTGATTTGTCGACAGATCGATACATGCTATTCTCACTGGTTGTGATTATTTTCCCTTGGGATAATGTAACTCTCTGAGATGGCGGTCCAAAAAAATGTTATATTCCTCCACATACCAGCTAATATATGTATACATGATCATGACCTACATGTTTATGAAGTTTTTTTCCAAAAATAATTATATTAACTAGTTTTGTTTAAAGATGTCAGAGGTCAACCAATAAAAACAAAATTACACAGGTAAAAATGTCAAAGGTAAGACTGTCAGAGGTGATACATCTGTGCATCAATATCAAATTAAATGCAATGACGGTGTGATGACTAAACCATGTCACTGAATTCCATGTCCTTTCCTACGTATCACGAAGAAACAAAAGCACTTGAGAGGTGGACGGCTTTACATTTTTTCCGATAATCAACAAGAGAATCACTGTCAGGTAGAACATGAACAAATTTGTGCTAAGTTTCATGATACCTTGATTCACATGCAAGATATGGAGGCAAAAGTGGAATATAATACTTTCATTCAAGCTTTAACGTTTTGGCAGAAAATTTCACGGAGAATCTTCATTAGGGAATACATGTATGTATTAAGTTTAAGAGATCCTACAAGTGTTGCATAAATATGAGGGAAATAGTGAAATTTTGAGGGCCCAATTGACCTTGATCTTTGACCCCTGACCTTTGACAAATGACCCCCAAATTCCCTAGAAAATTCCTGTCAGTACCAAGTTCCAATACCTTGAACCGTTTGCGAGATACGGATAAATAAAAAGGTGAAATTTCAACATCTTCACCTGACCTTTGACCTTTGACTTCTCAACCTGAAATTCTCTCTGGAGAATCTTTATTTGGTAGTACATGATGCAGTCACAAGTTTTGAAGAAAATACATCTTGCATTGCATATAGATACGGGGAAATAATGAAAATTTGAGCATTGACCTTGACCTTTCTTACATTTGACCTCTTGCCGATTTTTCTTACAAATTCCCTAATCAATTTATCATACGTCATTCTTGGACCAAGTTTGGTAAGATTTACTGAATCAATTCTTAAGTTACTGCATAAACTGATACAATATCATGAGTCGACCTTGACCATTGACTTTTGGTATATTCAGATATTTATATGCACAATATGCTACGTAGAGAAATTATAGTCTTTTGCTATTACAAACAATTTCCTCTTGCCTAAAGGATATGCATACTAATTTGGTATTTTTTAAATCATAAAATGCAGTTCTTAGACTGTAAAAATAATGTTTAATTTTACTTTCTTTAGTGATTATGTAAATTAGGTGGTAGTGACGGTTCAATTATTCAAATCCTTTTCTCATTTTGTTTCATAGAATGTTTCTAAAGGGTTATATATATATATATATATATATATATATATATATGGGTGAAAACGTTGAACGATGTACAATTGGGCAAAATCAGGGGTCAAAATTAAAACATGTGACTCACTGATACAAATACATCTCAGTGAAATGTCATTGATGTCAGCTTTATTACAAACCCAATTATACTGGGATATCTCCAAGGGTGCTGTTTTTATTCGAGGTTAAATAGAACTGTGACATATTGGCGAACGTCTCTGACTAGAATAAACATTGTTTTAGTGAAAATTCAAATGAAGGGTGAAAACACATTCAAATGAAGATAATTTAATCTTGTTCATACTTTCAAAGACTGTGTTAATTTGTTCATAAAATATTTTTTACCTCCTGTGAAGTTTACAAAAGGTAATACACATGGAAGTTAAAGAAAAAGTAGTGTTTTTGTCATTTAAGCAGAGATTTTCGTATTCTTATCTTCACTTTCATCTCATTTGAACAAAACATATAGCAGTGGTCTCATTTGTTTAAATGTTAATGTTCAGTAGATACTAATAATGAATTTAGTGCATTTCGTTTGATCAAATCACCATAAAAACCCTATACAGATGCTGGAAGTAAACCATGTTTTAATCAGAGACGTTCTGGTTTCACTCATAGACGTTCCTCAGACATAGACAATGCAAATGATGTCCTTTGATCCATAATTAAGAGTTTTGTGAGCAAACAACATTATTCCTTTTTAAACACATGTTGATCTTTTGTCAACAATTCAGAATGGTAATTTCAACTTGAATTATTTTTCATACTAACTGATTGTAACTACAAATCTCCAAATTGTAAGAAAAATTTCGATTTCTGCACCAAAAATCAACAACAAGCCTGTTCTTGATATACTATTTAGATCTTTACAACACTTTTGAATGACAGACAACAAAATTACATGAAAAACTTTCAATTTCAACTACTTTACCTAATAACTAGTTTATATCAGAGACATTTGCTTTTCCATCAGGGACGTTTCGGCTGTAAGTTATCACTAAACTTAAACATCAAACTCCCTATTTTAGAAATGCTCGTAACTCGACATTCCACATTCATAGAGAAATCATTTACCTCGGTCTAAATGTCAAAAATTGTTTTTGTTAATGATGACCGCTACTTTACATTTTACCTTCAGGTGTACAATATGCAGGTGTGCCCACACGCTATCAATTTTGTATATGTTTGCTTTGAAATGTAGTCCAAATCTATAACAAAGGTAAACACGAATTTATTGATACTTATTTGGTTTGACCCCTAAGCCTAAAATATGATTGTATGAGTATGTCAGGCCAGTTCAGATTTTTTATTAGGAACCGTACCTTGGCCACTGCTATGACGTCGTCTCAGAAAGCTGTATTTAACCTTTGCTCATCCTAGAAGCATCAAATTTCGCTGCACATTTTTTGTACACTATGGCAGATATAAATTGTTAACAATGTAATGCACTTGCCACAACAACAAACTCAAAAGAATATCAACGGTGTGGTATACCAACTGTTTGTTGACCAAAAGTGACCTGAAAAGCTCTTTCAAGAGGTTGACAATGATAGCATAACAATATCACATTTTATCTGTCACATCTTTAGGGGATTATTAATCCTTCTTCCTTCAACTTAAAGGCGATACATAGTGTTTTAGAGGAAACTAGGAAAGGGAAATTCTTAATAGATGTTTTTCTGTTTTATCACAGACGTTGGTATTTTTCCTTTTCTCATATATTTGGCTTACAAACCTCAAAAATATTACTAGAATATTTCACCCTACTTCTAAAGGAAAAAAAGCTTCATTAAAGGGGAAATTCAGCCCAAATGTATAAGAAAGAAAATCTTTATATGGCTCAACAAAAATGAGGAAGTTATGACATTTTGAAGTTTCCCTAGTTTTTCAGTAAACAGTTTTTGAATGGTCATTATGAATCTGCAAATGACAAAGTGAGCATGTCATCCCCTCACAACTTGCCATTTGTACATAACATCTTGAAATTTCCAGTTTTTCATTCATTATGCCCTAGGCTTAAATCCGGGTATATCTAAGTGATCACTATTCCGAAGGTAATCAACCAGGAATAGCATCATGTTTCAGATTTCAATGCCAGAAACATTGATTTTTCGTTATTTTTTTGTACACGATCAATGGAAAATTGTGAGGTTATGACATGGTTAGCTCACTCATGAGCATGTTTTTATCCACTATACAAGAACTTGTTTGCAGAAATTAGCAAAAATTCAAAAAGGCAGTTAAGTAAGGGTGGAATTAAGCATAATTAAAGGTGCAAGTGCATGTGCCCCACAGGTGTGCTGCCACTGTTTCAAATTGGGTGCAAATTTGAACCTTTACTTCTAGTGTGTAAGCCTCAAATTTCACAGGCTCAAAAGGAAACGCAGTGATGTGCATTAAAAACAGAGTCCGCATTACAACATTGAACTGAATTTTTCCTCCATTTGGTATTTCAATGTAAATCAGTGCATAGTACCGACTGTGTCGCTTGCTACCTGAAACCGGGGTTGGGATAGTCATTATTTTGTGAACGGATGGCACTTCCAAGATCTTGCCAGTGCCACGGCCGTGATCTTGAACTTGTAGGTTCCATGAACATGACTGAGACTAAAGATCCTTAACAGGAAGAAATTCTAATATTCGGAGTGTTTAAAATCCATCTGGTCTTCCCATCTTGCTGAAAGAAAAAGAAATAGAATTAAAATGATATTAAAGTTATCTTGCCATACACTGGAAGAACAATGCACGCACAAATGAACGTCTCTGATCAAAATGATAAAATCAACATTGTTTTTAGATTGCGCAAATTACCCAGAATAATGTATGTATACAAGGGCCATCTACTGTGGAAGAATGAAAGATCTACTCCTAATTGTAGTAATTGAAAATATGTAAAACGTCCCGAATAACGTCTCTGACGTAAACATCTTTGCTTATCAGTACTTAATGGGTTTTATTTTTATAAGATATTGGCACTTTATTTGGATTGAGGAACCTATGTGCTACAAACGTAGGCAGCAATTCGCCATGATGGGTCATTAATATTGGTTTGAGAACAGATCCTACTTGTTCAGAGAACGTCCCTGACCTAAACCTGTTTTTCTTACATTTCTGCTTCTCCTACAAAACATACATAATTTAAAGTGACTACTACATTATGATTATAGACTATCGACCTATTACTAGTCATAAACATAGTTTCTGTCCTGGCAATGTGTTTACACTTGCTCAATCAAAATAAAACCTTAAATTTGAAACTCTTCTACATATTTTCAACATTTTTCAGGAAGCTTCATTTTTCTTAATATTATAACACGCCCGTGTTAACTTTGTTCTACTTGTTCCTATTATACTAACCGCACCCATCCAGAGCTAATTTTACTTTAATGTTCTCATAATTTGAATAGTGGATGTCTTTATTTCATGAACTAGTAATTATCAGAGACGTTTTTCATTTTGCTCAGAGACGTGCGGTCTTTGATCTTCATGCACATTCTTACATATTTACTGTCTATCCTTCTTTAATTTATTCTTAATCCAAAGATTAAAATACATAATTTCACAAATTATACTAATTGGCAAATCTACAGAATAATAACTCTTATAAATCGGCACAAACACCAGCAAAGTTTTTGTTATTACTCACATTTTCAGAATTTGCGGGCATTTCCGTTGTTGAATTGTGCCGACTCGATTCCAGGATGGCGCGTCAGTGCGTAAAATAAGCACGCAAATAAAGTATCATGCAGTGCGTAAGTGTCAGATGAGGGAATATCCCTTCAGAGATTTGCAATCAGGGACATTCGTTTTGATCAGAGACATTCGCCTATTTGGGTTTTCAACCAGAACTCATTTTTGTGGACAGTATGCTACTGAAGTTGCCAATCATCATAGTCGCCTGGCTCACACTGACATACTGATCGCCAGTTTTTATCTCAAGCGTAATCCACTTTCATTAATGACACCATTAACCAATCGAACGTCACTGATGGTTATTCAGTATAATTTTCTTTAATGAGCCACCACGCGATTATTTTATATGGCTCACTCACAAATTTCGATGGAAAGGTAGTATGAATAAGACGCTGAATAAATATAGCCTTACATGTTTTCATATTCATCCTGAAATTTTTGCCTCAAGGAAAAAATAATTCATTCAGAGACGTTCCTTTTCAGACATGAGTGAACTCAAAGTTCCTGATAAGATAAATGATACACACGTTCATGACAGAAGTACTTGATTAAATAGTTGAAGTATGTGGGCTTACTCACACGGAAAAACAAAGTTGTAGAATTGGATTAGAACAAAAATTGCGACGTGTGATCCTGGGATTTTTTTCATAAAATATGCATTTTTGTCAATTTTTTCAGCTTTAAGGCATTATTTTTTAAGGAAATGCAGTAACAACAATACAAAGTATATATTTTCTGAAAGGCACAACCCTCCCCTACCATATGATACCTAAAACTATGAAAAACTCCCCCAGGTGACAATTTTACAAGGGTTTGAATATCGCAAAGCCCGAAAATGGCCAATTGTACATCGTTCAACGTTTTCACCCATATATATATGATATTTAAGGGGTTTCATTGAATACAAATCAATTTGCATAAATCATAATTCATAAATTATCCAAATTAAGGGTTATTGGAATGGATAAAGATTATCTCTTTAGATGATTAAAAAACCCACTTGTACAGAGGAACATCAGCAAGCCTACGAATATGGAATAATTCGGCTTTAACATGGAGCGGCGTATTACTTTGCAATCCAAAATTAACTTTGGACATTACTTAGAAATTCACTTTGGAAGTCTTCCAATTCCTCTTTCTCTCTATCACCAGTCAAATATCATTTCGATCTTTTCAGCAATGTGAGTTTGCATGATCATTGATCTGCATATGGAACAATCTGTTGAAACCTTTAGGACCATACACTGATATAAAACAGCCATTGATATCTGCCATTACAATAACGTTGCAAGCTCTTGAAGATAATGTCACATGAAATCAATCGGCAAAGGAATCGATAACTACTTCAAAATCTCCCGTGATTTCCACCGAAGTGCATCAACTCAATTCAGTTTAATTCATTTGTTTTTCATACTTCTCATTTATGAACATTACAACAGAAATAATACTACAAGTTCTTTTACCTTGTAAACAATGTGCAGAAAACAAACAATATACATGGTAATAACACAGTAATTGTAATGATAACTGGTCAAAATCGAAATGGGGCTGAACAAAGAGAAGTATGACGGGACCTACATGAAAGCTAGCTTGTTTGGCTGTAAGCCCCGAGTAATCAGTGTTTGTGAAAAACGGAGAACGGATAGCAGATAAGACCAGGTGATTTAATTGTACCAAATAAGAAAAGCGGGATATGCCTATTTGATTAAAAAAGAAGAAAAAAAAAAACTATACTCAAATGTGAACCATTACTCTGACCAAGCTATCATTGGTCTCCGGAGCAGAACAGGATATGAAAGCCTACTTTGATTATAGACTGTAAACTGTTGTTGCATTAAAACTATCACAAGAATATAATCAGTAAGACACAAAGAGTAGCATGTATAGCCATTGATTCATTTGGTGCCTGCCGTCAAGCTCTGGTTAGAAAGTGAGAGAGAGAGAGAGAGGTAGAGGGAAGGAGGAAGAGAGGGAAACGAAGTAGAATGTGGAATTGCTAATGATGAATTCGGAGAGCCTGATGGCAAGACACAAAATGCAATCTGCAGCGTGTTGACAAGAATGTTTGATCGGACAATAACATATCACAATATTACATAAGACATTACAATTTATTTAGTGTCTGCAAGATATGCACTCAATACAGACTCTTTTGATTTGCGTTTAAAGGAATATACAGACAAGCAGCTTATTATTTCGGGGGAGAGGTCATTCCAGTATCTAGGGCCCATATACATTATCGTTTTTTAGCGAAAATTGTTCGAGTACGTGGAAGGTTAAATGCGTCACTTTGGTGGATATGATAATTATGAATCAAATAGTTTTTCCTGAACATACGAGTAAAAGCATCCGGTAACTCCTTGGCAGAAAATTTATACATAAATATGCCGACGCTGTAACTGAACAGATCTTATATTACGTTTTCAGTATTTTATTCTTAAAAAATAAATTATTCGTGTGGGACAAATATCCGACATGGTTGATATTTCTGATGGCGCGTTTTTTAATACGGAACAGTATATCAAGAAGATCTTTAGTTGCAATCCCCCACACAAGAATACCATAATTAAGGTACGGATTAATCAAAATAGAATAAAGATTAAGCAGAATTTGACTTGGAAAACCACTCTTTAGTTTATTAAGAACACCTGTGTTTTTAGAAAGAATATTACTTAAAGGCAGCCGGTCGTCGCAGGCGATTCGCAGCTCAGTAGAAAAGCACGACAAGCTGCTCCTCCCGTTATTGTACCCCCGTACGTACCGAATGCCGAACACGACGCTACGCAGCGCACCAGCGAAAACCAGATGGGGCACGAGCGCCGTGCGAGCTGTCCACTGTAATTTCAACATGGACGCCCGAATACCTACCGAATGGGGCCGAATGGGTGCATGCACAAAACCGCACAACAGCCATGCGCATGAAAATCTCTCCCGGTCCGCGACACAACAAGTAGTGAGAGCTGTCGGGTGTACGTACGTACGTATCTGGCTCCAGTCTCTGTTTATATGCACTATGGTGCCAATTTCAGCAATCTAAGCAATAATATTTCAAAATGTCTGAAAATATTATATAACAATATCAAAGATTATTCATATATTACGTTTTTTTAATATTTGGTATTTATAAATATGCTTTGATGAAGATATATTAAAACTCTAAGCTTCATGTATACCAAGTTGCAATGCATATGGCCATATGGCAGGTTGTTATGATCTCATCGTGCAATGTTGTCTGCTGCGTCAGCTGCATGTGTTATACGTACAGCTTACAGTACGTTGGGCCGGATCGTAACATAACAAAGTTGACAGAAAGTTGTCGGTACCGGTATGTCAATATCAATATTGTGTGTGGTATGCGTGTACTGTTTGCAATAAAAAGTGCTCTACTGTTCCGGTTTAGCCTTGGCTTTGGTTTAGTAATGAAACCTCACAATGGAGATCAAACAGCCGTCCAACTCGAGGCAACGTATCTACTTGTTTGACGCTATCGACGAGTGGAGAACGCAGAGAGACGTGTTCTTAGCTGGAGGACAAGTAAGAGACCAGAGGGGGAGGCTTCAGCGTCAGCGTGCCGATGAAAAATTTGCTTTCCACTTGCTGGAGTTGCATGAACAGTTTTGCAGGAATTTTTATTTAGAATGTGCAAATTCGTGTTACGACATGCACGGTGGAATTGTGTTGCCACGGCTTACGCCAATCAAGCAACCCCAGCTGGCCAAGTCAACAACTTCAAGGAATCCAGATCCAGATGATGTGTAAGTAGAAGTCTACACACGAATCAATGATTGAAGTGGAATGACTTTTTCTAATCTAGTATCAGTAACTTTAGGGCATTTGCGTTTGATCAACAAGTAGGCCTATTTTTCTATGTATAATTCCGCGAAAAACTTCTCTAGTTCTCATTTATGTCAAATTATGATAATGCCGTAATTGAAATGACATTTGCTGGGTCAGGTTAATGTCATTAGTCCCATTAAATGAGAAGTTTTTCATATCAATCATGTTATGCAAATTCCCCAAGAATATGATTTAGGATTTGCAAATAAATTTAAAAAAATGAATAGATCTATCGCAAGCGCCATCATACATGTAGTCTAACCCAATAGATCTGGTAGAACTCTAACGTTTAAACAGGGGAACTATAGGTTCAAAGATGATAGATCTAACAATAATATATTCTAAACTTTAGTTTAGGCCCTACTTCGACTTGAAGGTATGTCGGTTGGTGCACGGCCCCCTTCTACCACGGCCACATGTACACTGTGCAGTGCAACTGTGGCCGTTGGCCCTGCACGGGCACAGTCGCTTCCCCGTCCTGAGTTTACACACGCCAGGGCAAGCATGGTTGGACCCACCTGTACTACTAATCGACCGCCTAATGTTTATCTGCTTGATAAGAATATTTAACACTGAAATTCACGTAAAAAAACTTGACCTACGTGATTGAGAAAATCCAGCTCTATCAAATGCCGTTGTTCCGTTTTCGATTCGAAGTTTCAGTGCAAAAATATCGCCGACGAACTTGCGTGGCCTTGTTTCAGCTCCCCGCGGTAAAATGTTTTTGCATTGACAATGCACGCAAACCGAGTTGTATTGAACACCGTGTTGTACGAAGCTTTTTAGAAGCCTTTTAGAAACTTCCATAGACATTACATTGTGCTGTCATTACGATTCGGTGAAAATATTCATTCGAAATTTTGTCCTTGATTAAAACCATTAATGAACAGTGAATTATCGCGTTTTCCCACACCATCCTCATCTACATTCAAAGCCAATCCATTTTTATGTGCTTTGCGCGCAGAGAAGTGCGTACTAAGTGTTCAGTGCGCGAATTATACGCGGTCGGTTTCAATAAGGGTGGTCGATATGTAGTAGGGCTACCATACAAGACACCCAATCGTCCGCGTTCAGAATGGACAACTCGGCGGTAATATCCGCTACCCATGACGATGTGTCATCGTCCATGATGGCCACCCTACCTATATATAATCTGATCTGACGATTACAGTGTAGTTAACGAGTGACGACGATCGACGGTGCGATGAAGAGAAGGCGTACACTGTAGTCGTACGAAGTATAGGCAGCTAGCTACTATAGCTCATGCGAACATTGCATCACACAGTACATACAGTATACAAATGTACCATACATTCAATTCACATTACACAAAACGTACTCCCCGCGCTCAGATCAATCAAGCGAGCAAACGAGATACTATAGCGCGATACATTGCTTTAGGGATGTCTTGCGCACACACACATTTCGCTTCGTAGCAACTTCGAAAGCGAGTTTACGTGCTGCCGCCCGCGGCTGAAATATGTCCATGTATCCTCGCGACTGGGTGTCTTTAAATAATTGACGTGGGATTTCCAAGATAAGTCACTATCAATAAAAGGCCGTAGTAATGTTATACTACTAACTTAATTTAATTCAATTTCATTAAACTTGATATGAAAAGGAAGGGTTTTAAGACTGTTGCTAAAAAGCATACAATGAGATTTATCAATATTAAGTGACAATATATTGGCGTATATCCAAGATTGCACAGATTTAAGTTCCTTGTTCATTGTGTTGACAAGAGTATAAGGATACCTATGTTTAAAAAAACAGATTGGAGTCGTCGGCAAAACATATAAGGAAAGAATTGGCGAGGAACTAGGATCATCGTTAATGTACAAAATGAACAATAGTTGGCCTCATAAGGAGCCCTGTGGAACACCACATGAAATTAACTTTAACTGAGAATCACGGCCGTTAATACTCACAAATTGTTTTCCGTTTGAAAAATAATCTCGAAACCAGTCCAAAGCCTACCCTATACCAGCCTATACCATAATGTCGTAGCATGTAAATCAAAATATCGTGGTTAATTGTGTCGAATGCCTTCGAAAAATCAAGAAAAACTCCAATAGTGTGGGAGATATCATCTATAGCGTGAGCAACTTATGGATAAAGGTAAGTAAGGCATGGGTCGTAATGTGGTTTTTCCTAAAACCAAACTGGGAGTTACAAAAAAACTTCACACTTTTCGAGAAATTTGTGTGTGCGCGTATGTATCAACCTTTCAAGAAGTGTTGAAAATGAAAAACTGAGATTTACGAGAACTAGTGATGCATTATTTCTTCGTTCATGGCTATATAAAACCTTGAACAAAATCTCCCAACACGGCAATTTAAAAAATAGTTTTGATAAGACAAGGAATTCCTCATGTCAATTAGACAATACACTGCATTAAATAAATCAGCGACAGATACATGGAATAGACGCACTGTTCTTATTCACTTTCATCTCTTTCTTGTTACACGATGCTTCAATCTTTTTATCTGTATCGCTGTAATATCTTTCTTTGTCGGCTAGCGGTGCTGTGAAAAGTTACTCTAGGGAGTGCAAATCAGCGTCAAATCATTAAGTTTGATATTACTATAGTGCATTGCCCGTCAAAACCTTCCTTCTAGATCACTTACCTTGGAAGTACAAGAAATACACAAAATGTATGCAGGGACAGCAAAACATTGCCATATTCCTTCTTGCAGAGGAGATAATGTCTTCACTCTCTCAGAGGCAGACACAAATCACTGAGACCAAACTAACTTCTGAGCCAAACTGAACTAACTCTTAAGCTTGCATTCATCTCTCAATAGCTTTCTCAGTCACTACTTAGGTCTCCGGCCGTCCAATTGTCAATGACATAATATCTTTTATGAGGATTTCATTGCCTCAATAGGAAGTAAAAACAGCAACAATGAAAGTTAGTCGAAGTGCATGTTTTGGTTTTGCGACGTGATTGTAGTCCATAAATCATGGAAAAATGTAAGCCGTCAAACACGACTATATAGTCTCTGGTAGTGAAATAGATCTGCAACAGATTTTATCATCTGTTCCTTGTGTCATTATCAAATTTTCCTGAAAATTTCATTCAAATCCTAACAAATTTTTGAGTTATTATGCAAACTTACAAACAAACAAAGGAGCTCAATTTAATTCAATTCAATTTAATTCATTTCAATTCAAATTATATGGATTCACCTTTACTTTATTTTCATCTAGCAAAATCGCTACAAAATCACAAAGCGTACACACAAAGTCGACAAACAAATGACGCCAGAGGTGTAGAAGTTTAGTTCTGGTCCCAAATACATTATTCTAAACATTACAGTGTGTGTTTAAACAAACGTTGGCATGACTAAGTACGTATATTGATATAAATGTATTGCATCTTTGTTTGTTTGTTTGTTTGTTTGTTCATTTTCCATCTGAGAAGATGGCTGGATAGCCCATATTCAGCTACGTTAAGCTGGTCTTCCATGGGGTCCTTCTGAAATACCTCTCCCTGATAGAGGAATTTAGATGTCCCTTACCCCGCAAACGGTTTTTTTTTTTCCATTTCATAGACTTAAAATTGAACTATCCGGTGCGCACAATTTTTTTTTAAATATTTGAAAAATTTCAATCATATTTTTTCTACCTTTTAAACATGTTTGCATGTAAAAAAAAACAAAAAAAAACAAAAATTTTAACAAAACAGACACGATATCAGATCATTAAAGCTTACCGAATGAGGGGAGGTCCCCTCAGAATAAACAAATAAATAGATAAATAAATAAATGTCATTGGGGTGGGGACACATCCACCTTCCATCGTCGTCATTGAAGAGGAAGAATGTGCAATTCCAAACTGTGATAAAGTTGGCCTTGATTAGCTGCCATACAGTCAACGTATAAACGGAGTAGAGGATACCCGGTACGCGTGTACATGTAAAAACAGGAAAATCATGGAAATCGTGTTTATCATGTCACTACCAACTACATATGCACATTCTCTGATTACTTTAATGTGATCATTACATCCAACTCAGCATGATGGTGTGGATTTCACTCTTAATGGTCACTCACGGGGTATGTACGCAATGTTCCTTTGATCGAAACTGACGAATCTTTTGTGATATCTAAACATAATTAAGTGAAGCACGCAAAGACACTGGCGTATTGATAGGCAAATGCTCGAGTATGTATTGTACTACATCTGCACATTCTCTGATTACTTTAATGTGATCATTACATCCAACTCAGCATGATGGTGTGGATTTCACTCTTAATGGTCACTCACGGGGTATGTACGCAATGTTCCTTTGATCGAAACTGACGAATCTTTTGTGATATCTAAACATAATTAAGTGAAGCACGCAAAGACACTGGCGTATTGATAGGCAAATGCTCGAGTATGTATTGTTGGTATGCACCAATACTTCCCCATCTCACAGTGTTCCATACATACAGTGTATTGATTTGTCTCGTACTCCCAGGAGGGAGTAGCAATCATATTGAAGAAGGGAGTAGAAAAGAGCCTAATGGAATGGGAACCAATCAACAGCAGAATGCTGAGAGTTAGACTGAAAGGCAGACACATCAATACCACCATCCTACAGTGCTATGCTCCGACCAATGACAGCGAGGAAGAAAGTAAGGATGCCTTTTATAATCAATTACAGGCAGAGATAGAAAGTATGCCACTACATGAAGAGTGAAGATTGTAATGGGAAATTTAAATGCAAAGGTTGGGAAGGATAACAAAGGCCATGAGGGAGTCATGGAAGAGAAGAAATAGGCAATACGAATGAAAATGGAGAAAGGTTTCTCGAGTTTTGTGAGGCATATGATTTTGTAATTGGCGGTACTCTCTATCAACATAAAGAAATACACAAACTCACCTGGTGTTCCCCAAGTAGAAGAGACCAGAATCAGATTGACTATTTCGCAATAAATGGGTCATGGGGTAGATCATTACTACATGTCAAAGTAAAACGAAAGCGGACGTAGGAAGTGACCACCACTTGGTGACTGCAACAATGAAGCTAAAGTTACTGCTACTAAGGTAAAGAATGCATATGCAGATATGGAAAACATACAGGACACAGTTGAAATCAATGGTCAGTGGGAGCAGTTGCGGACAAATTATACTCAGGCGATTGAGACATGTCTTGGCATAAAAACAGAAGAAGAGAAAAGAATGGATGAAACCAAACACCTGGCAATTTATTGAAAGCAGAAAATATGTGAAGAAGAAGATCTTGGGAACAAAATCAGAAAGGTTGAGGGAGAGATACCAGCAAGAATATAGAAAGGCAGACAAAATTGTGAAGAGAATGACACGAGCAGACAAGCGAGCTTTTGTGAATGATCTTGCTGACCAGGCAGAAGATGCAGCCAGAAAGGGAGAACAAGGAAAGGTGTACAAGATAACGAAGGTAATCACAGGCAAGTGCCATGGACATGTCTTATGGAAGCAATGACACACCAATCGCAGATAAAGATGGTAATCTTCTTACATCAGAAGCAGATAAGGAAGCTCGCTGGGAAGAGCACTTCAACGAAGTCCTTAATAGACCACCACCAATAGAAGAGGCAGGCATACAGGAGACGGAAACTGACCTGGAAGTGGATACCACCCCACATCGTAGCAGTTATAAAACCACTCAAGAATGGGAAAGCACCAGGACAAAACAATTTGAATGCAGAACTGTTTAAAGCAAACCCAGAGTTTGCAGCAGAAGTACTTCAGCCGCTGTTTAAAATGATATGGAATGAAATGAGATTACCAGAAGAATGGACAGAAGATGTTATTGTTAAAATCCCCAAGAAAGGAGCATTAAGCAACTGCAATAACTGGCGTGGTATCACACTCCTGTCAGTTCCAAGTAAGATCTTAGCAAAAATCATCATAAAGAGAATAGCGGGTGCAGTAGGTGAAGAGCTCAGAAAGGAACAAGCGGGATTTTGAAAAGGAAGAGGTTGCATAGACCAGATATTCACTTACTTGACTTACTTACTTGAGTTAATTGCACAGGACGTGGTGTCCCCTTACGCTCCCTCGGGTAACGCTCCTCCATATGCCTCTATCCCTGGCCAGTTCCTCAGCATCCTGTATCCTACTTCTAATCTGGTCACTCCAGCGCAATGGGGGGCGTCCAGGTGGTCTGGGAGTGTCAAAGTTGTTCCTGTATGCCCTCAGGGGCAATCGGTTCTCTGACATCCGGATAACATGGCCGAACCATTTGTGTTGCTTTTTGTCACTTCATCATTGATGGTGTTAGTGATTTGGAGTTGGCATATGATGTCACTGTTCTTTATTTTGTCCATAAGGCATACCACGGCAATAGTGACGGGAAATGAAAATTGAGAAAGTGATGAAAATACTTTATTGAAGACTACTAGTTTTATTGTGAGTTTATTACAGCTCATTAGACAGTTGTTGTGAAACAGGAGTTGTTTACAAAGAGCTTTTTGTCGAACGTGCTTGGTAATCACAGTCAGGAATTCGGAATGCTTTAGGTATTCAAGATGACCATGCACCGATGTATCAGAAATTAGTGTCTGGAATTAATGTACTCCCTATTTGTGATGCGTAATTTGGTATATGTAGTTGGAAAATGGAAGGTTAGATTGGTGTGTTTAGAAATAGGAGTGAGAAGGATAATTTTCGTAATTTTGTGAAATTTTGCTGTAAACAGAAATGGACAGTAGGCGGATGAATATTAGTCATTTTCCAGGGGTTGAGTTGCACATGAATGCGCCCTTTGTGCTGTTCGTATGTACCGCGGGAAATTTGGACACTTGCACTGCACTCTGCACGACACACACCTCACTTCGCACTCTCGCACCGTAGCTAGGACAAGCAACCTGCCGCAATGGGTTGAGTCTGGCTGTTTTCTGCCTGTTATGATGTCTTTTGGTTTGGCAGAGTTTCTTTTGGACAAGACAAACTGTAAGTCCTTTATATTGTGTTATAGCTATCAAGAGAAAGAGATTTGTGACAGTATAAAAATACGTTATTAGTTAATTGTATACACGTGTACATTGTTATAAAACTGACAGATGTCGGTTGTAATTTGTTTGAGTTAAACTAATGACAGTATAAATCGAGCCGTTGGAATGTAAATGGGAGAAATTTGAGTTGATATGATTTTTGTTCTTTTCACGGAAATAATATGAACTGAGAAATCATTTGTGGTATATAATGTATTTCAAAGTGTGAATTTAGGTGGAGGGTGTTTTAATTTGAGTCAGTTCAAAATGGCGGCACCCATGGTTTAGATTATTCAATATGGCGGCGCCCATGACTTAATGATGTTACATGGCGCCAGTTTATAAATTAATCAATGGTTGTTATAATAATTTCATTCTTTAATGTATAGAATGATCATAATTTCGATGAGTATTGTATTCAAAGTATGGTCAAGTAAATCTATAATTGATTCATTTTTTGAGTTGAATGATTGTAATGTTGATCGAGAAATTTGTGTAAAGTTTGATAGAAGAGAATTGAATCTTTGTGTTCCTAAATGAACATTATGACAGTACAGTGGTATACTGAAGAATCAATTTACTGTATTTATTTTTAGTGTTCATGGGTGAGATGTACTGGTGTTCTCATGTCTGAGGATGAGGGTTCATACTTTCAAAGAGCGAGTTGCTACCTGACTTAGGGTAGCAGAGACTCCAACTCTCCCGTTTTCGACGGGAGATTTCCCGCCGAAAGTCCATTTTTGCAAAATATCCCGTTCTCCCGCTTGAGATTTGATTTCTCCCGCCCTGGCTCTGTGTCTCCCGGTGGAAAGGATTTCTTGCTTATTGCTATCATATGTTGAAAAAATAAGCCTTAGATAGCATCAGAGAACATCTAGAACCCTAGGAACTTTGCGTTTAGCACACATCAATTTGGAGTCTCCCGTTCGCTAGGGGTTTCGGGCGGGAGAATCTCCAGATCAGAAGGTGATTGGGGTTGGAGTCTCTGGGGTAGGCATGAATGATTTATGAGCAATTGTTCACCATTTTTGTGTATAATGTGCAACTGTGTATGATACAACAATGAATGTTTTTTTTTTTTTTTTTTTGGTGATTTATCTATTGCTAAAAAGGGGGAAAGCTTTCGGTATGCAGAAACTGAAACAGATTTACATGGAAGTAATTATTGGTATGTACATGATTTATGATAGTCGCTATTGTTTATTCGAGTGCATGTTTAGATGGTACATGCGAGTTTAGATGGTGGCTGATTAGAGTTCATTGATACAATACTAGTTCATGTATCGGGCGATGAACGAGTTATAGAGTTTTGTGAATATCCTGGGAAGTTTGGATATTCGAGATAATTGTGTGGATAGTGAGTCCACGAGTGTTGAAGACAATTTATTGTGTATTGCATCATAGCTTCTATCTTGATCTGCATGGAAAGTAATTACATTTGTAGATTTAGCACCATATATACATATAGTTTTCACATTTTGGGAAGTGCTCTTGCATTGCAAAAAGAGGGGTGATCAATTTATTAAGAAATGAAATGTTGAATACAAACTTATGATTGTTTTCCTGTTTCTTGCAGGGTTTTCTTTTTTGTGTGTCGATTTACTGACACCAATAAAGTCAAGTGAACTACAATCCTGCGTCCACTCATTCATTTGAGTCCTGGGGTCTATCACCACATCATCACAGCCCCCTAACGTACCACCTATCCACGACAATAGTTCTCAGGCATCTCATTTCGAAGACCTGCAATATGTCCCTGTCTCCTTTCTTCGAAGTCCAGCTTTCAGCCCCATATGTTGCAACAGGTCTCATAAGTGCTGTGTATATGCGTACTTTCAGAGATCTGGTAATGTCTTTGTTAGTCCAGATATTTTCCTTAGTCTTCCAAAGGACCAGGCGGCAAGAGTAGTGCGCCTCTTCACATCCTCTGTCACTGAGGATATCACACTGCCAAGAAATACAAAGTTCTGCACTTTGTCTACACATGTAGCATTGATTGTTATGTCATTTTCTGAGGGTGTCATAACTTTACACTTTGAGGTGCTTATCTTCATACCCCATTTTCCGCAGGTTTCCTCTAGCTTGGTAGTTGATATTTGGAGTTTTTCAAAGACCAGCTCGACCAGGGTAGTATCATCTGCATACCTGATGTTGTTGGTACACATACTACCCATCTTCACTCCGCTGTCTAAGTTTTTGACATCTGTCATTACAAACTCTAGGAAGATGTTGAATAAACTTGGGGATAAAAGACATCCTTGCCTGACACCTGCCACAACTGTGAACCGCTCTGTAACTTTCCCATTAACAAGCACAGCACATTTGGATTGCTCGTACATATCTGATTAGATGAACCAGATCCTTTTCCACTCCTATGGCATAGAGACATTTTCACAGTGCTTCCCTCTATACAGTATCAAAGGCGGCTTTAAATTCTACAAAGTTCCAATGTATGGGAATGCGTCTTTCCTTGGCTTTTTCTATAGTATCTGTCGCACTACAAATACTGCGTCAGCATAAGTTTTGCAGTGATATTCACACTAAGGAATATTATAGAGCACTGTACTGAATGACAGAGGATGTTGTATATCACGTTCATCGACTTTGAGAAGGCATTTGACAGTATACACAGGGATAGTCTGTGGCGAGTATTACGAATGTATGGCATTTGTTCTTCTTATCAAAAGTTCCTATAGCAATTTCAAGTGTAACGAGTTGGAAATGGCAACATAAGTTTTGCAGTGACGACTGGAGTCAGGCAAAGATGTGCCATGTCATCGTTACTCTTCAATCTTACGATTGACTGGGTCTTGAGACGAACAACAGAAGACCTACCAAGGGGAATCAGGTGGACACCCTTCTCTAACATCTAGAAGACCTTGATTTTGCAGACGACTTAGCACTGCTCTCACACACGCACAGACACATGCAAGAGAAGACAACACGACTCGGTAGATATGCACAAGTTGGGCTGCAGATAAATCAAAAGAAAACTGACGTAATGACGCTAATTGTTCCAAAACCCGCACCCATCCTGTTCATTAAGAAGAACTTTCAACAACAGAACAGTTTACTTACCTGGTATAGTTATATGTGATGGAGAAGCAGGCATTGACATTCAGAATCGCCTTAACAAAGCCAGAAATGTATTTAGGATACTTAACAAGGTGTGGCAGTCATTGCGTTACAGTAAAAAGACCAAACTGAAATCGTATCAAAGCTGTGTATTATCCACTCTCCACGGATCAGAATGTTGGAGGGTGACTGATAGTTATCTTACCAAGCTCTCGACATTCCACACACACACACGCACACACACACACACACACAAACCTTAGGCGAATTCTTCGTATACATTGGCCAAACGTGATCTCCTATAAATATTTATTAACCATGTTAACACGATGCAATATGGAAAACATCTGAACGATTATCAAGAGAAGACGACGGAGATGGATAGGGCCATATCGTTAGAAAGGAAAGAATAATAATTATTACCCGCACAGCCCTCCACTATACACCTGAAGGCAAACGTAGGAGAGGACGGCCCAGAAACACCTGCCGGAGAACGGTTGAGAATGAGCTAAAGATAATAATCCAAAATTGGGGAACGATGACAAGGATGACCCAAAACAGACAGAGGTGGAGAACCTTCGTTGCTGCCCTGCATGTCGATCGGCATAATGGGCAGTAAGTAAGTACTATTGAATACGTCCCTGTGCTGTCTTGCATAAGAATGGTCATGCGAGTCCGTCGGTGATGTGATAATTTGATGGGAACAAGTGTACCAACAAAGAGAAGTAAAAAAAAAAGAACCATAGAAGAAACGCCTTTGTGTCGTGTGCAGTTAAACATAAAAAAAAGCATGTAATCGTTGTGGTCCTGTATTACACAGAATGCAGTGTAACTTCTAACCCTCTTAATGGTTTGGTTTCTACCACTCCTGTGTAGACATATCTTTGCATGTGCAGGTTATCTTGAGGAATGTTTAAACTTCGGTTTTCTTTCAACTATTGCCTCTCAACTGTTTGTTATGTATATTACGAAGAATAGTCCAATAAATTCTAAGCTACATTGAAATGTCATTATAATCATACTCTCATTCTCATTCTATTTGTGAATAAAGAGATGTGAATTTGCACTGTGTGTTTTTGCAGTAACACTGGAGAGAGAGAGAAAAAAAAATTATGCCACTTAACAGAGGAAAGCATACGCAGATATGCCTGCGCCTGGCGCTTTTTTTTTTTTTTGTTTGTATACCCATTTTATACCCTTTAGTGCTGTACCAATTTATCTTTTTTAGACGAGTCGCAACATCGATTCGAGTGGGGGTGTTTTAGTCCACATGTTACGGAGAAGATAAGGCCAGCCCTGGACGATGTATTACTATATGTCCTGTATAACGCTGTTTTTCCAAAGGTACAGAAAACCAAAGATCCGCTGAAAACAACGAGAAGAATATGTGATTAGAACAAAATGATTGCAATGTTAAACATAAAAAATCACAACTCCAGATCAGCATATATTATGTTAGATGTCGGGTACCGTGGATTATCATAAAAAAACAAATACAGAGAAGAGAGAGAGAGAGAGTGATGACAGGAGAGAGAGAGAGGGAGAGAGAGGGAGGGGCGATAGTGGATGAATTGGTGTGAGCAAACATGGTACTGTGTAATTGGTAAGTAAACTAAACTGCTGGAATTTCTAAATGAAAAGATAGATATGGTTGTGTGGAAATACGAATCTATTGAACAACAAGAATTTTAAAGCAACAAAACTTAGTGAAACATTATTTTGTCATTCAACTTTCAATACCATACTATTTTTATCCGACTTTCGGTAAAACTCAAGGAGGTAAAGTGTATCATTTTCATAAGACAGGTAAAAAAAAAAAAAATCACAATACCATTACAAACAGTAGCTATTATTTTAAACCATTAAAATTTACTTCATTTATTATTTTCTTCTGTTTTTCTTCACCAGGTCTCTCGACGGACAGCCCATGGCAGAAGAATGACACTATTGCCTACAGTGTTGTGGTGGGCGTGGTTGGAATTGTACTTGCTATTGGTGTCTACTGTCAACTGCAATATGTAAGTCAGTGATCTTCGTGACTTTGAGATGCGGCAAGGGTGGGCGGAGGGCGGAGAGCGGAGAGAGGGCGGGGTCAACGCAAATTACACTTGATTAAAACAGAGCTATAGAGACCAAGAAATAAGTGTCGCTGGGAAGTCTCTTTGCATATACATCGAAATTCATTTAGATTAGTATGTCTGAACTGTATCTGAACTGTGACGATCAATGTTTGCATGGTGTACCCAACTTTCATGGACTGCCACATTATACGTGTGGTTATGTGTTCTAAGTAGAATTCCACAAAATGTAATTTTTTATGTGAAAGTGGACATCATATTGACTTGTTACATGAATGATGAGGGTAATTTCATTCCCCCTGCTTTCAGAAAAAGGCAAGTTAACTGCTCTTTCAATATTCCTGAAGAAAAAGAAAGAAATGATGCTATGTAGAATTTTCTTTATATTTCCTTGATATTACATCAAACTTTGCATATATTCAACCATACTTGTTAGCAATTGCCAAACATTATTTGAATAACATGTATTGTGTGAAATATCACGTTAGCATTGTACTAATAGGAGGGTTTGTACTTTAATCTATCCTTGCATGTACATTATATTATAAATAACTACATACATTCATTACTCTGAATAACATGATTGAAACGTACATTTTTTTTTCTTTATCAATGTATCCAGTTTGAGCGAATTGAAAAGATCGAGCTAGCTGCTGAGATGGCTGCTAGCGAAGCTATAGCGAAGAGAGAAGCCGAGGAAAAGGCGAGGCAAATTGCCGCCCAGAAGGAGCAGGTCAAAAAGGACATCGCAGCACAGAAGGCCAAACAGAAGACGAAGTAGGCACAGTTCAAAGGTCAAAGGCAACGTGAAAGGACACTGAATCTCATGCAAGGCCCTGCTATACAAACCGAGTTATATTCGAAACCAATCGCAGAATTCGAATCAACCTATCGTCAGTTTACCTGTGACATACAAATATCCTGCTCTCATTTCAAACGGAACTTTGAATCCTTCAGGGATTTAAGACAGACAGAGAGCACTGGGCATGTCGTTGTTGTTGCTTACGTTGATGCTTTTTCTTAACTAGATCAAACGTTCTCCCTGAGATCCTGTGTGACGTCACTTTAACTGACGTGTGTTTCCACTTGTGTGTGTGTGTGTGTGTGTGTGTGTGTGTGTGTAACCTTCGCTAAAAAATAACATTGTATCAGATAATTTAAAGGCAGCAACCAACCAAACCTTCTGAAAGATGAATGACGGCCTAAGCCAGCCCACTGTCCACGAGTGAAGTGAATGGTAAGCTATAATCCTATTAAAATCATGCTCAAAATAACAGTTTCAGTTGGACTACCATAACCATTAATTGCGGTAGTGTGTAGTCCCATGTATTCAATCGCGTGATGCTTATGAAGCCTAGTCTGTAAACGCCATCTAATTTCAAATTAGATCCCAAATCATATTATTTATTGTTTCTTTTTCAACTTATGTCGTTACTTCTGAGACTACTGAGTACTGTAGTCGTAACGTCTGTGTGCAAGACATGCAGATTGCAAGATTTCAAAGTCTCGAAGACACTAAAAGCCTTGACTTTTGAGTTGAAAATGAAATCATGAGATTGACAAAGTAGGCGTACTAAACAAAAAAAAAATAAAAAGTCTAACAGTAAAACTCAAAGGAAGAGTAAAGAATAAAGTTAGACATGTTAGACTTTTACTTTCAAGTCTAACTATTAAGTCTAAGTTAAGACTTGTAATACCAGTTACTAAAACTAAGATCAGCTGAAGTCTAAGACCAAGTCAAATTAACATAGTTCAGAGCCATACCGGTAGTCTAGCTCTAGATCTACATCTAGACTAGTGGTAATAGTAGGTAGAGTCCACCCATTTTTTCCCCCAATCTTTACTGGTCCATTCCTGAAAAAGTTACTGGTCAGTGTCCAACAGTGATTTTTCCTGGTCAGGGACCGTCGGACCAGTGCCAGTGTGCAGCGTTGGTGTAGATGTCATCTATGACAGTATGTGGTCTAGTGATACTACCTAAACACTAATGGGTGAGTACTCTACAGGTTAGATGGCTTTCCTGTACAGTGCAGTGTTAAAGTATACTTGTGAATTCAGCCCTAGTACCGTACTGTGTGTAGTGTATGTCTAACGTTAGTTCGAGTGGAGTACCTAAGCACAGCGGTGGGGCTTTTTTCCCCTAAAACTTGTGAATGTGGCCCAACCAAATGGCGTTTATATATTTACGCTTGATTGATAGTGATACAGTGGCGCTGTCGATTTCCACAACAGCCAAACATAATCTTTTGTCCTTTCTTCTTTCCTTTTTTCCCTTTGTTCTTTCACTCTTTTTATTCTTGGAATCGAAGGACTTCCTAAGAAATGTCCCTCGACTGATTTAACCAGGACTCTTGAGTCCTGGTAAACCTAACCTTACCGAGTAACCGTTAACGTTTGTTAGGCCTAACATAACAGTAACACTGACTTAGCCCTGTATTGACTTTGTCTTTGGCCGACTTACTGAGATGGCGAGTCTCACTCTTTAACGTTAGTCTAAACGTAGTCGCTAGATCTGTCTGTGTCAGTGTCACCGGTTATTGTATATGGTGCCATCTCTAACGTACTTTAACAAGTTGATGTTAGTTATCTATGTCAACTTACTGATTTAGTAATAGTGGTACTGTCATCCTGTTGGACATCGCCGAAATATCATCCGTGACGTGTTAATTTCGTGTCACAAAGACAAAAGTTGCCAAGATCTAATAGTATTAGATGTCTAGATTTAGATGTAGTCTAGATCTAAGTAATATGAAATCTGTGTAACTTAGAAGTGAAAGGTCTAGACTTCACTTAGTCTATAATTAGACCAGACATTCATGAGGCAAAGGCCTATTTAGTAGATCTATTCTTATTCTATTTTAATGTCAATTCCTGCTAACTCGCCACGTGTTATTCCTAAGGCCAAGGACTTCCGGGTTAGTGATTTTTTTTTTTTAGATAAATACCAAACAGCAGACGTGTTTCATTTGCATTCTTGCACAGACTTCATGAAAATATGTGCAGTATCAAAGAAATATGATGCACATGACAATGCCACTGTTTTATAGGTGAATGGTTAATACCTTTAAAAGCTGAATGATAATGTAGAGTCTAGGTCTAATTAAGATGATACAGTCTCTGATAAGAAACAGGTTTGATTGTCGTAGACTGTTTCCCAAATGCAGGTAGTAATATTCAGCTACTTCAATGCAATGCCTTGTTTACAAGTACATGTAGATTTATATTCATGTGAATGATAATTCAATTTCTACATGAGACTTACTAAGTGCTAGGCATAAGATCTTGCATCATTAAAATGTGTAAATGACGAGACAATTTGAATATGGATCAAAGACGAACAGCAGTATATTTTGACATTCTTTGATCCTGCATAGGCCTACCATTTTGTTTTTTGTTTAATATAAATAGAGCAAAATAATTTCAACTTCAGTTTTGTTGGCTGATTTTTTTTTCTTCTCAAAATTAAAGTTGTATCTTGTACCATGATGTTTGATTTTAATCAAAAGTTCTTAATTTCTTTCTTTTCTTTCAGATGACTGGTGCCATGTAGTAGCGAAGAACTGGACTGTCTCAGAAAAGAAAAGAAAAAGTACAGGGTCGTGTACATCATCAACGGATGTGAATACAATGGTAATTAGAGTCTAGGTCTAATCAAGATGTTAAAGTCTCTGATAATAAAGAAGTTTGATTGTCGTAGACTGTTTCCCAAATGCAGTTAGTAATATTCAGCTTTTTCAAAGCAATGCCTTATTTACAAGGACATGTAGATTTATTCATGTGAATGATAATTTAATTTCTACATGAGACTTACTAAGTGCTAGACATAAGATATTGCATCATTAAAATATGTAAAAGGCGAGACAATTTGAATATGCATCAAAGACGAACAGCAGTATTTTTTGACATTCTTTGATCCTGTATACCATTTTGTTTTATGTTTAATATAAATAGAGCAAAATGATTTCAACTACAGCTTAGTTGGCTGATTTCTTTTTCTCAAAATGAAAGTTGTATCTTGTATCATGATGTTTGATTTTAATCGAAAGTTCTTAATTTCTGTCTTTTCTTTCACATGACTGATGCCATGCAGTAGCGAAGAGCTGGACTGTTTCAGAGAAGAAAAAAAGTACAGCATCGTGCTTATCATCAAGGAATGTGAATACAATGGCTTAGGAAAGAAGACAATCTACAGATAGGATAGAAGGGAGAACTTGGGATGAAGGGCGACAACATAAGGACGGTATATCTACATTAAACTGTGATTGTAAAGTGGAAACATGAAAGAAGATTCTAAGATTGAAGGTGAAAACATGCATTCCATTCTGTGATGTCGTAATTACAATTTTGCTACACTTTAATAACACTACTGAGAGACATTTATATCAAGGCAAGCTTCATGTGGATATGGAATGTTAGATTTTCTTTAAGTGTTCATTGGTATGTATTTCATGATAATAAATCTTGAAGGTTTTGTGTGGTAATCATAACCTTGTGATACATCTTGATAAATTTCTAAGTGCACATTGGCAATATTCAGATGATGCTGTAATCAGATGAAGTTAGATGGTTGAATAATCATTGCATAGTTGTAATAGTTATCGACTGAGGATTAACATGCCCTTCACTGATTTATTTTTCGTAAACGGTGATAATTGCGAGAGTCAATCTAAATTGTCGGGGGCATAACCAAATGTGTCACACTGTCAAAATGTGTATATCAGAAACTTTTCGCTCGCTGTACGAATTTTCACAGAAAACGGATTTATGAGAGTCACAAATGGTAGCTTAGACCCATTAACAAAAAGTTCCAGCTTCATCTTCAACCATGTTCATGATACATGTTCATCTACATTTTGCAAACATTCTGAATGTTGATTGAGACATGTTATACATGTATGTATTTTTATGAAATTAATGCAACAAATAATCAAATATGCATCTCTGCTAGATGATAATATTAATCCAGTTAATGACATGCCAAACTCACCTCAAACTGTAATTCATTCTATTCTTCTTTATTCTTTTATTTATTATTTTGTTGTCTTCAACCCACTTTGAATGTGTTACGTATGATTCTTATAAACATGGGAAATGCACTCCATATAACTGATAGGACTTAATACATAACAAATTGACATAATCATTCAACCATCACTAGACAGTTCTGTTATGAGATGTTCTTTATTTAACTAAAATTGTAAATTATGATACGTGTATGCTCCCATGCAAACTCACAACAAAATACAGAAATATGATTTCTTTTAATAATAATTCATTATGTCTCTAAATGTACAATTAAAGAAAGTGATTACAAAAAGGATGTCAAACATTGTATATTAAAATAATAGATTATTCATTTGTCTCCATCCGTAGTAACACATGCAACTGCAGTGTGCAGTTTGTGGGCTGCTGTGAAAAAAAAAAAAAAAAAATCACAGGCAGCCCAAGCGGGATTCGAACCCACGACCTCCGGATTACTAGACCAGCGCCATAACCACTAGACCACCGGGATGCCCTAGCACTACCTTTATACATGAATGATTAAATATAGAAGGGCTTGGGGGCGCTTCGAAGTTAACTGCTCTTATTAAATATGCACATGTCATTTGCAACTCGACTAAAGATGATTAAACGCACTGAAATTCTTACTTTAAATAATATTCATAATCTGTTTTTTTTTTTCTTTAATAGCTTGGGATGTACACTTCATACACTGTATCGGTCTACATTTCGCCTACAATATGGAATTCTTTACTTCGAGACGTTTGTTTTTTACAAAAGAAAATTAAGAGTCCTTTAAAGGTGCTGTAAAACAGTGGCGTGTTTTTTTTGTTTGTTTGTTTTTTTTTTTGGGGGGGGAGGGGAGTCAAATTAGCCTTGGCCCCTCTCCACCGTCCTTCCCCCCCCCCCCCCCCCTTTGGCTGCATTGTTTTTTTAGTCATCACATGAAAATTCGTCTGCATCCACCCCGTAGTTTTGCCGATGACCTTTCTTTTTAATTATCTTAACCACACACAATTTTGGCCGAATTTCCCCACCCCTCTTGTGAATTTGCTAGCACATGTGTTTATAGTACTGGTGGATTAAGGATTCGGAGGGGGGGGGGGGGGTCGGCCAACATTTCTCTTTTCTCATATGTAACAAGCCTACGGGGCGAAAGGCTGATATTATGGGCTTTCTTCACACATTTTTAGATGCTAATTATTGGTTAATATGAGCACGATCATTTATGTTGTGATTAATTTGTTTCCTTTTCATATATGTATAACTATTAGAGACTTAATTGGCTTAGCACTCCTTACATCGACCTATTTTAGACACCCATTTCCTTCTCTCTCTCTTGCTTTTTCTCTACTGTCCTGTGAATAGTGTAACTACATGTACATGCAGTACCTCTTCTCTTTTGTATGATATACATCAAGTTTCCATCTGAGCATAATGTGTGTTGCAGCACTCACAAGCTTCATGCATATGCAGCAACATCTTTTTATGTTCATATACATAAGTATGCTTGATATATTAATTTGAGAATGTTATTCTTTCTTTTGTATATGTTCCGTCCGCACTCTATAGATGTAAATGTAAATTGTAAGATTTGATGCGCATGTTCGAACTGTGTTTCTCTTTTTGTGAACACACAAGAACTGATGTAATAATGAACTTGAATTACGCATATTCTTTAATATTGATTCCATCTCCATTTGCCATTAGATATTTATTGATTTATGGAGCTCTTCCACAATTGTTATCCTTCCCATTGTCATTACCCATCTCTGAATAATTCAAATTTGATACTTTATTGAGAACCTATGTTTCTTCGATTACATAATGTACCTCTTCAATATATTGCTGCAAAAGGCATAATAAAACATGACCATTGTTATATATTTAAAATGAAGCTTGAAATTCTGATAATTTTGATATTTATGTATTTTTAGGAGTTTATCAGTTTCGAAGAGTGCATGCAGGATGAGTTTTATGTTTTTATATGATCAAGTGCAGCTATCAAAGAATCTGTTGAGCAGGAAAGAGAAAGATGGAAAATGAGGAATTATGAGTGAATTCGCATGCAAGCCAAATGACAATAATGACACCGATAAAAATTGTGACAAAGTAAAAGTCACAAATAATGTGGAATAATAAGAAATAAAGAAATTAATAGATTATTTCAGAGAAAGAAATAACAGAGTGCATGAGTATGAAAGATGAGTAAATGCAAGTAATCATTACTGACTGGCACATCTTTTTCCCTATATTTAGCGGTATCCTTCATCTTAGAACAAACATTCATAATTATTATGAAAGAAGTGAACTGAATTTGAATTAAAAATTATGTGAAAAATAAAGAAAGTAAGTTAAAAAAGTAAAAAAACAAAACAGTAAAAAGTAAAAAAAATATGAAACACAGTATACCGAGTACATATTAATTACCAAATGATAAATGTCCACATGCAAAAGTGTTGAATAATATATCCACACAAAAAAGGAGGGGGGAGGGCAAAGAAATCTTTGGAGCGATCAACGACAGCTCTAATAACAATGCTAAATGAAGATGAAAACAAGGACAACACGCTTTTTAGAACAATTAAGAGAAACTGGCTTATATTATCATCTTAATTATCACCTAATGTATTATAATCATCACAATAATCATTACATGACAATTAATTTCAATTAATAAGGTTATTGTTGATAAGCAGGTATAGCCCTAATAGTATTTGTATGTAAACACATACGAAAATGAAATAGCGACGGTTCGTAAATACACGCGTATTGCACGTTACCTATTGTGCAGGCCCTACAGCGCGGGTCTCACGAACCGGCGTAATACAACTTACGTCGGTTCGTGAGACCCGCGCTTTTAAAGTACATAACCTATGGTGCGCGCAAGAAACGATGGATTTACGAACCGACGCAGTGAGTTTGAAGACAGAAATATCGTAATTCTTTTGAATTCACACTAAAATTACACTATGGATAGGAAGAACAACTTCCACTCTCATCACCCTGTCAAAATTTTCACACACAAGACAGGAAAAGTCATTGAAAACGTTGTCTAAAACTTGTGAGATCTTTAAACGCGATTTTCTCAGAATTGCATTTTCGCTCAAAAACGAAATAGCGTCGGTTCGTGGTAACACCGACGACATGTTTACACATAATTTCAAATTACGACTGAGACCCGTAACAATACATAATTAAGTGCATACGGGCAAAAAAAAAAAAAAAAATGAAATGAAATGAAACTTGCATTACCGAACAATCATCATTAACATACATAGGTAAAAGTAAAAGTACACTATGATGATAAAGAAAAACGACAACACAGCACGCAGGCTAGTCGGGGCTAGTCCTTAATTTACAACGCAATATGATACTAATTTCAGTCACAAGTTTTATGCGCTTTATGCTTCGATGATTCAAATATTTATATTTGCAATATTCATAAAGTATTTTTTTCAGTATTCACATTCTTTTTATGTATATTTTTTTCAAGACTGTTATTGAACATTTCAAAACAGACATCAGTGATAATCTTTTGACAAAATTAAACTGTTTTAACGATGCTTGAATTAAAACAAGGGATGGGGTCATTTCACTGCAGATGTGTGCACACTTACAAAGGATATTTGAAGAGTTTGTTTGCAAAAACCGATAAGTCCATTTTTGAAGATTTTTAAGTACGGTCTCTGTCATAAAGTACAAAATAATACCTTTTAAATGATATATTGGTCACTACATATAAAGGTATATTTTTAAAGTTATGGTCAAAAGAAGCAACAATTTTCTTATTATTCTCTTTATTTTTCTTGACCTTTAATCGCAAATATCTCAATTTGACAAATATGGACTTGTCGGTTTTTGCAAACAAACTCTTCATTTACATATGCAATACAGTGCGAGTTCCGTATCCTTCAATTGTTGGGTATTTTTCATGCAGCTATTCAACACTCGTAAAGCGTTATTTACTAAATATCTCCACTTTTCTTCGTATAAGTATGAACGTCTCAGAGTCCATAATTTTCGGTGGCTTAATGCTTCTTTTCAATGTACATAATATTAAAGACATAATGTTGTGAAAGAGATTCAGAGGATGATCTTGACAGCTTGTTTCATTTCTGTTAGTGACAATTCATGTTGAGTCAAATCTTACTAATGCTATAGAGTCACACACGGCCGGATTTCGTACCGGGTCCATAAGGAATTAAAACCGTATCGATCCGGTTCGAGCTGTAGAGATTCGCATTGACACGCATCGTAACCCATGTCAATTCCTGATGGATTCCGCGGGCTACGATACGGCGGTGAAATTTTGTTTGGTCATGTTCAAAATTTTCACACGGATTTCAATTCCGTACTGATATCCGAATTGACCCGATTCGAACCGCATTGACTCGCGTCGACCCGCTGCAACCCGCAGCGTAAAACCGTATGGACCCTTGCCATATACCGCATTGCCTTCATGTAACGGATGATGACAAGGTTTACATCCGGGTCGGTACGGGTCGAAGCGGGTTGACACGGGCAGATAAGGGTCGAAAAAGATTCAGTTAAGGCTTTTAAAGCGGATTTTTATGCGGTTCGAACCGGGACGATACGGTTTTAATTCCTTATGGACCTGGTTCGAAATCCGGCTGTGTGTGACTGTAGCATAAATTGCCCTCCATTCCGGGACTAATCCGGCCCAATTTCATCCGGATCAAATCCGTTTTGTGACCCCGGCCGTGTGCGACTCCAGCATGAGGTAACTGTAAAACCTGCACTGTGAGAACGTGAGATGAAATTATTACTTGCTTATACTGAATATTTGTGTGTGTGTGTGTGTGTGTGTGTGTGGGTGTGCGTGTGTGTGTGTTTGTGTTCCCACTCGTTTGCTGTGGGCTTGATGTGAAATCTGGAAAATAAATCGCGAATACCATATATACTCTGTTTTATGATTCGTTAGTCATTGCAATCATTCGACTACACGTTGCGACATTATTTGCGATGAAAGAACGTTGGTAAGAGCAGCGACAAGATAGATTTTTCTTTGTCCTCGCTTCTGTTAATTCCATGTTTGTTGTTCTCCTCTCCTCTCTTATCCTTGAGGCGTCATCGGCATCACGCTGGCAGTACCTGTAAGCCTGTTGCCCGATATCTGTTCATAATCAGACAGTCAAAAATTCATTTCAAATGCTATGAGGTGCAGTTATCCACATAATAATTTCTGCGTTACTTGTTGACAAGCAATGGTCGCAGGTGATATCAATTCAACCAAACACCATTCCAGCCGTTGACTAAGTTCATTTCATTTATATATTGTGAAACTTTGAATGCATTTCAGCTCACTATTTAGCTCCCAATTCCATTACAATGTCCACAATAGAACGGTCAGAATTATTAACACTTAACGACTCGCTTCTTGGTGATTACATATTGTGACCAAAAAAGTGAAATATGACAAAATTGTGTGTCCGAATTAGAAAGAAAGAGAGAGAGAGCAAAAAAAAAAAAAAAAAAAAAAGATTCCAATTTTTCCATGTATGACCTCTAACTGTTTGAGATGATAGATATGTTGGGTTTTTTTTTTCACGATTACAAAAGCACCGTGACACAAGACATTCCGTAGAAGCCGTTAAAATTGTAGATTTTCAACAGCATTAATTATTGTATTCAATATTCTGGCCATTGTATGATCTCTATGAATAACATCAATCAGTTATAAACGTGTAGGACCTAATCGCCTTCCCAGGCTAAGCCTTCAACCCCTTCAACCCCCAACGACAAGCAGCATTTTAAATGAAAAAGAGTACTGACCTGCAAATACTCTATTGATTTTACTTATCTATTTCTATAATTTTTTTTAAAGAGAACAGGGTAATCACATTCAGGGCCCAAATCCTGCCTTTTAAGTGAGTCTTCTTACAAATATCAAATATTGCAAATAAAATCACAAAGTTCAACCAAAAAAAAAAGTAAACGAGCATGCAATTGTGAAAACGTAACATACAATATGCGACATCTACACAGATAAAAAAAAAAGTGAAACAAAGATAGAAGATAGAGCTGTAAAAAAATCTCGAAGGAAAGGTCGAATACATCACGATACCATGATGTACAAAACCATTGTCCCAACTGAGACAGCTATCGATAAATACTCCAAAGTATTTACACGTACTGACCTGATGCATATTGGCGTTATCAATACAAAGATTCAACGTCTTGCCTTTAATAATTCTCATTTGTGACCCAATCAACATAATTTCCCATTTCATCATATTAAAGGCATAATTTACCATTTGCAGATGAAACAAAAACCCAGCATTAGTGCTTTAAAATAGTTCTAAACTGTGAGTTAGGGATAGAAACGACCACTGTCAAAATTTGAATCCGTATAATCGATGTTAAGTGTTGTTTAATACACAAAATGTGAACAATAGTTATAATAAAGATGTTTCCAGACTAAACCGTATACAGTTACGGTTTATGAAGAAAAACCCTGATATCTCCTTATATTTTAGGTTTCATATGGTAGGATGTTTTATGGTACAGCAGACCTACACATATGCATCAAATGTGATATCTTGAACATTTTTGAAATCACTGCTCCCAAAGGTAAACTGGACCTTTAAATACAAAGCGATATCATGAAAGCAAGTCTGAAATATTAAGTAAGTCCCTTTTCACTCAATGTCCACAGGTTTGTCACCAAGAAAATGTATGTACGTGTCATCTGCATATATCATAATGCAACACTTCAATGGTTGAGACAACTGGGAAGGTCATTGATGAATAACATAAATGAAGGAAAAAAAAAAGAAGAGGGCATAGATAAGACCTTTTTGGCACAACGCACTTAATATGTTGAGGCAAAGACTCGACACTATTCAATAGTGCGTATTGCTTAAGTTATTTTCAAAGCATTTACAAACATGATCATCTAATCCGTTTAGATTTTGATACACTGTAGTTTATCAACGAGCATAGAATGGTCTAGGAATCATAAGCTTTTCGGAGATCTATCGTGGCCATACCAATTATTTAAAGGCATAATTTACCATTTGCAGATGGAACGAAAACCCAGCATTAGTGCTTCAAAATAGTTCCAAAATGTGAGTTAGGGCTAGAAACAACCAATGTAAAAATTTGAATCAGTGTAATCGATGTTAAGTGTTGTTAAATATACAAAATGTGAACAATAGTTATAATAAGAATGTTACAAGACTAAACCGTCTACAGTTATGGTTTATTGAGAAAAATAGTGATATCTCCTTACATTTTAGGCTTCATTGCGAAAATTTTATATGGCAGGATGTTTTGTGATACAACTGACCTACACATATGCATCAAATGTGATATCTTGCACATTTTTAAAATCACTGCTCCCAAAGGTAAACTGGACCTTTAACCCATGCCCATGCCCATGTTATGTTATGTAACCAGTCTTCTGTGACTTTCAGTTTGGTTTTAGATAGGGCAGTTATATTTGGTTGAGTGACCGGGGGTATTTCATAAAGCTGTTCGTAAAGTTACGAAGGACTTACGAACGACTGGTGATCAGTTCTTGTGCTGAATTATTGAAAATCTGATAAGTATAGCACATCAGAGCTGATCACCAGTCCTTCATAAGTCCTTCGTAACTTTACGAACAGCTTTACGAAACAGGGCCCAGGACTGAATCCTGACCGATTCACATTTATTATAATTATTATTGTCATTGAGTATAATAAAATTGGTTAAATACACACTTCTCTAAAATTTTAGCTGTGACCGGCAATACAGATATTGGTCAGTAATTCGTCATTTGTGATCGATTGTCACTGTGTATTACTGTGCAATTCGCTCGTAGTTATTAACCCTTTCGAGAGAGTAATTAGACTTCTGGGTGATATTTGGAAAATTGTTGAAAAGTTGAAAGGGGATCAAGAAAATAAGAAAATGTACACTTTGCGCAAATTTAGTTTTTGTACGCACTTCTATCGACTTCTTGATCAGCCAGCCGAGGAGACAGAGAAGAAACACCCCTATTATCACCGAGAAAATAACGATTACAGCTTTGCAGACTCTGTCATGTCTGAGACACCAACTCTCTGCAAGAGAATAAAAATGAAGTAAGAAAGAAATCAAACAGGAAAGGGACTTTATTCAAAAGTAAGGTAAGTCGCACAAAGATCCATAAGAATAAATATGAGAAGGCTGATTTAATACATCATAGGGCTATGCATCAATAGGTATACGCTGAAATACATCTGGCTTTTCAGTAATACCTAGCTAAACGCTGAAGGGAAAAAAAAAAATGTTGGGGAGAGACCGACTCTGCTCAAGGTCAGCATTGACTTGCATGTTTACTGCCCCGAAATGCATTTATCAAATAGCCGATTTAGTCGCAATCTTTGTTTTATTCAGATTAGATAATTAGACAGAGCCACACCCCTGTTCCTTTTGCATGACAACTAACCTTGAACCTTGAAGAAGTAATCCCTGTTGCAGCTTTTCTTGGGAAGCTATACTGGGATGGTACAAAGTGACATCAACGGCCGACGGACAGAGTGTAGATGGCAAGTGTTGCGACACGGATTGTCGCCCCCGTCACGGATTGTCGCCTGGCGACAATCCGTGACGAGGGCTGGCGGCACGGATTGTCGCCCGCCCTCGAAGCACATTTTGCTGGGTAATATCGTTCTGGACATAATAATTGAAATACTAACACATAACTTACATGGCTACATCCATGCAAACATGCCATATAAAAAGTCATGGTGAGGTTTCAAGGAAGTGTGTATGTGCGCGTGCACATGATAATTTAGTGTCCGTTTGTGCGTGTGTGTGTGCGTGTGTGTGAGTGTGTGTGTGTGTGTGTGTGTGTGATGGAAGAATGTGTTTATTATGTCAGTTTTTTGCGTACGCGTTTTTTAGCTGCGCGTGGGGAGGGATACCTAGTATTTCTAGCTGTTGCTGGCATAAACGTTGATATTGATTTTATCAGCAGCTTTGAATTTGATGAGTTTGGCAGATTTGTATATGAATTCGGAGTGGAGCTTGCGTGCGGGCGGATGCTGCTTTTCTGCATACGGTCCATTATGTCTTATTCATCAACATTGGGAAATCGTTTCATCAGGAAGGAATGTGGTATCGGTTGGGGTGTGCGTCGGTATGTTGGAAGGTGGTTACATTTCATTATTGCAAAAGTTTGTTAATCTGAAGGCTCATTCGTCCGAACGCTGAGGAGGGGGTGGTCGGGTTTTTTATGACTGATTTAATTCTAGATTTGTGTAATGTATTTGTGTTTTTTATGTATATGCCCTTGTAAGTAAGAAGATGATCCGTGTTACATGATCCAAACTAATATATTCAAGGAATATAGGTTTGGTAGGGCCATACATGTCAAAACTTTCTCGTGAAGAAATTATTAGTAGGGTTGGTCTATAATCGAGTTATCTATGTTGAAGTGAGATTTTTGTGGCATAAATTGACAAATGGATTTGTTTGTGTTTCGAATTGCCATTTGTAACTTTTTTTTTTCATGTTACACCCAGAATGGGTCGATTTATGAATGATTTGAATGAAATCAATAAATATCAAGGAAAAAAGTGTTGAGTTGGTTTATTTGCATTATGAGGATTTGTTTGAGTGTTTCTTGGTGTTTGTTTGTATTACGTATGTACTAGCGGTGTGCAATGGGAGTTCGTTTGTGCTAAAATCAACTAACAATTGACAATTTTTTTACGGCGTGTGGAAATTATTCGCTCATGCATAAAGCATTCCAAACCTATTCTGGGACAAAGAATAGTGGTATGGACGTTCTAGTTTATAAGACTGATGGAAGAAAATGACTGCAGTGAAAAATGAACAAAGACAAATAACATTTGTGGAGGGTACCTCCCTCGTACGTATTTTCTCTCGGTCTCTCTCTCGCCTAGCCCGCCTCACCGCTGATATTGATTGACACACCCACACTATTTTTAGATCAACGCTGGTGTGAATTCTTTAAACACGTGCTCATACACTCTGAAGGCGTTTGTATTGCCACAGTAGCGCCACTATATTCCACATGCACACGCAAGCATACAGGCACACGTATACACACAGACAAACAAACCACTACCACTATACAACCACCACAAATGCACAGTTCCTACATATTGTATTGTCATACTCCAAACACACACACACACACAACAAATCATACACATCACATATCATGCAGCTCACAATACACACACACACACACACACACACATACGCATAACTTACCAGTCATACCCATCTCACCAAAGCTTAACACCGGAGGAACCACCCCGAGCCCGGGGCGACAATCCGTGTCGGGGCGACAATCCGTGTCGCAGCAAATTTTTTGCCAACACGGATTGTCGCCTTCGAGGTCAAAAACTGGGAACTGCACAAGCGTCACGGATTGTCGCCAGGCGACAATCCGTGACGGGGGCGACAATCCGTGCCACCAGCGCCCGTCACGGATTGTCGCCCCGAGCAGGAGGCGACAATCCGTGTAGGGGCGACAATCCGTGCCGCAACAGCAAGTATAATCAATAGTCAACATACTGGGTTACTCGCTCTTGCTGTTTGTTTGTTCTTCGTATAAACTTCCTTTGCTTAATTAAAAAAAAAAAAAAAAAATGCGTTGAAGTGCATTCAAATTGGCCAGGGTCACCAAACAACCGAAGTGGTGGCTAATGATAGAAATTGCCCCGAAAATCCTATTTATCTATTTTAGTGCCCTTATATGTATTATACATTTGTATTATATATTTCATATTATATATCATATATTTATTATACTCTATACAATATACATGTAATATACATGTATATTACATATATGTATATATATATATATATATGTATATATATATATATATATATATATATATATATGTATGTATATATATATATATATATATATATGTATGTATATATATATATATATATATATTGAAACAAGGAAGGAAAAACTGACCAGAAACAATTGTAATAATAAATAGCGAAAACTTTGAGCAAAGAAAATGGGTTTTCATCGGGATTCGAACCCGAGACCTCCGGATTACTAGACCGGTGCTCTACCGACTGAGCTATTGAAAGCCCTAGATAGGTGTTCGTCCCAAACCCTTAATTCTCTTTGCTCGTGTGGTCAGAAGCTATAGTGTGTGCATGTGTGCCACACACACACACACATTAACCTGACATAAACCCAAATGATGTAAATCAACTTTGGAATAAATGTGAGGGATCGCCGAAGCGATGCAGCTTTTTTGTAATATATTTTGAAACAAGGAAGGAAAAACTGACCAGAAACAATTGTAATAATAAATAGCGAAAACTTTGAGCAAAGAAAATGGGTTTTCATCGGGATTCGAACCCGAGACCTCCGGATTACTAGACCGGTGCTCTACCGACTGATGTTTGCAAACAAACTCTTCATATATATATCTATATATATATATATATATATATATATATATATATATATATATATATACGTATCATCAAATATATCGATATGGTATACACACACCATGGTTATTATTTATGTAAAACATTCACTAATTGCATACAAAAGATACCTGCAAGATGAAGTATAAGTGCCATTTTTTTCTATTCAGCATCAGAATTATTGAGATAGACCAAAAATTGATATTGGTGCTACATGCAATACTGTTGTTGTTGTTTCTTTTTTAATTTATTTTGTGTGTGTGTGTTTTTTTTTTTCAAGTGGACGAGAGTATGATCAGTGGTATCCCAACTTTAGGATACACGGAAGAAAAGGCTAAACCTTGTGATAGTATTGGTGTTCATGTGTCTTCCATGTTTTTTTTTATTATCTTTTTAGCAGATTCCAAAAAGTGTGTCCTTGTGGCGGGGGGGGGGGGGGGCAAGCAGCTTAAGTGCAACAAAAACGGCTGTGCAGTAAAACTCACCCTTCTCTTGAACGATAAATGTGAAAGTCAGTTTTGTTTCTTGAGTTGAATTACCCCGCTTCACGATGCATATGTACGTCCCCTTATGCTCAGGACCAACATTCTCTATTTCGAGAAAAGTCTCGTTCACGAGCTTCAATCCATGCCCGGACCCGATGGATTGATTGGAAATGTAATCGGCCCCTATCACATGCTTCGAATCGCCCGCATCCAGGTGAGACCAGTACACCGATTCAACATCGATTTGAATCTCCGTAACATTGATGCATGGGACCACCTCTTTGCTCCCTCTCATGAGCTGGACGTCAGGCTGAACATGGTTTACTGCGATCAGTTTTAAACAAGAAACGACTTGAAGTTGCCTTTTTAACGATGAGAAATTATATAATTCATTAAGCATTCCAAGCAGAAGTGTGGAATAACATCCATCGGAATTATTTCTTGAGCTATAGTATCTCTGGTATCGGGCCTACGATTGATTAGACATTACACATTTCTAAGTAGACCCCTAATGGAAGTAACACCCAGTAATTCATTGTTCATTATAACCGTGAATCTATTAAAATAAAATAAATAAACTGAGCCAAAAATGATTCTTTGAAAATTGGTTGATCTATGGCATTACATACAAGGAAATTATATAAAAGGAGACAAAAAGAAAAATTCTCTAGAAAGGATATTGCGAGAGAAGCAGTTTCAAGGTGAACAGAATCTGAATTTTTCGTACAACGCTACAAAAGAACATGAAATTCACTGGTAACTAAACCTTTCAATGGCTTTTACTTTAGCAGGTCATTTGCATTTTCCTAGATTTCTGAAGCTGTGAGATAATTACTAACGCGTAAGATACAGAGTATACAAAGTGCAATGATCATGTGCATTAAATAAATCAAAGCCCTCTATTATGTACTATGTAACATGTGTTAGCTATAAACAAGCATGGCAGCCAAAATTTAAAAGAAATAACATTTTCTTCTCGTCTCACCGTTAACAACGAATTGTAAAGCCAGCTCAGTGTGTTGACGCAAAGACGTTCCGTTCCTCTCAATGACGCATTTGTACTGGCCTTCGTGGTCTAAAGTGACATTCGTTATCACCAGGCTTGTCACATTGCTTGTGATTGCGTCCAAGTCAGAGATGGTCGGGTCGGAAATTTCTTGACTGCGCTCATCGATCGGGCGGATCTCGTGAGAAATATTGTTGATGATCCTTTTCCATCCTAACGAAACAACGTCCCCATCCCAGTTATAGTTATATCGGATCACTTCTGTAGCACCAGTCAAGATATGGACCTGCGGGCCCACGTTTCCTGCTGCATATAGAAATCATATGTTAAAGCAAATATCACATATAGGAATGGTCAAGTTATAGCTTTTTTATATCTTTATATGATTTATATATTTATTATTGATTCATATATGTCTATATTTATTCATTTATATATATATATATATATATATATATATATATATATATGTATATATACATACATTTGTGTTTTGGTAGGGTCATTTCCCGTCGAGACTCCTGAAGAAGATGGAGGCCACCGAAAATTCGAGTATAATAAACTCATTCTTTATTGGCAGAAAAATGCATTACTAATTTATTTCTTCATTATTCGTTATATATATATATATATATATATATATATATATATATATAATATATATATATATATCCCTCAGGTTCAACATTAGTAATGACCAGCGGTGAACAGAAAATCTCATTCAAATTTATTTGGGATCATTCATGTTACGTCTAATCTCATTCTAATCAACACTTTTCGAACTAAAATTTGTAGTACAAGCGCAATTTTGCAAATGGTTCATTCAATACCAGTTCTATTGTCAAGTATAATCACGTATCTAATATATTATGCTCCGCTCGTTATTTGAATTTATTTCTGGCATCCAATCAACATGACCGATACTCCAATTAATTTAGCATACATGTTTATACTTTGACCTCTGTCTTCATTTTCTTTCATAATAATCATTGTTTTACATGCATCATAACATTTCATTTTTTTTTTAGCATTCATTCTTTACTCTTTAATCATCTGGGGAACAGTAAGTCTCAATGAATCTTCTTGAGACATACGCCTATATCTTATTTGTGATGCTATGACTAGAATGAATTTAACTTTTTAATGAACATGTTAGTAATATGACTTCCCATCTGCGAAATTGAATGACTAAAATACCCTTAAACGAAAGACAGATATTATTCAGAAGGGTGAAGGCTCAGGTTTGAGTTTCTTCAGTTTGTCTCCCTCTACAAATGAAAATTTGTTAAGATCGCAACTGCTGATCAGCAGTTCAGCAGTTGCGATCTTAACAAATTTTCATTTGTAGAGGGAGACAAACTGAAGAAACTCAAACCTAAAATACCCTTTTCAGCAAGTGCTAGCAAATTTGAATGAATCAAGAGCACGTGCCAATTTGAATATCCTTTTCCGAATTCGAAAGGCGCATGTGCAGACATAATTTATCAAAATGCTGATTTAAAAGTACATGTTGAAATTTTGAAATACAGAATGTGCGATGAGGATTTTTGCGAAATTGAATAAACCCTAACAAAATGGACTGATTTTAAGCACCGAGTTGGCAGGACAAACAATGTATCTTCAATATATCTTCTGATCTTAGTGCTTATTTGTAATGTTACTTTTTCTGTGTTGTTTAATCGGGCCATCGATTGTCAATCCATCAGTTACGCCCAAAGAAAATTATTTTTAAGAAGCACAAAGAAATAAATGCACTTAATGCATTTAAATGACTACGGCACTAAACGGGGAAAAACAAAATATATTTCCATGAGTGCTCACTATCTACGACGAATCTAATAAACAATTGTGTTTCCCGAGAAGAATCATTTATCTTGATGACACTTTTGTAATATCCAGCTTGGTCGGGCGTGACGTTCACGAATTTAAGAAACGGCTTATCCTCAATTAACTCCACAGATGCGAAGTGTGCAAGTGGTCCATCCATAACTTTTTCTTCGTTGGTTATTTTGTACCACTGGACAGGAAGGTAATCTTCTCGCCAATGTTGAAGAAGTTGGATCTGCTCTGATGCCCCCTTCAATAGCTGAACGACGCTCCCAACACTAGGTGCTAGACATGTGAATAAGGAATGTTAAAGAGACCAGGTTGGATCGATTTCAAATACACAGATATTTAAATATCTGAGAAAGGAGTGACTATCTGTGTACACAATCCACTAACTAGACAATAATTATGATCGTAGCAGAAAGGAACATATCATATCAAATACGGCTACCTGTCAAGAGATGGAACGGATAGAACGACTATGTACAGCATATATATAGAACCTATACCCACGGCATATAGCCACATGATAATTACCGGGCAAAACGCATGCAGTTACGGATGACATATGGATGGGACTGTTATAAGTGGTGATTGCAGCATATCTACAGGATATTTACAGCACATCCACAGTATATGAACAGGAAATGAAGCTGATGTTTAAATAATATATACCAGCCTTACTACAATTGACTCCTGTAAGGACATAAAGAACGTCGTAGGACCTCGCCCTTTTCATTTAATGCCCCTCTGTCTCGATGAACTGCCACCGGCTCAAGCTATATTACATCGATACAGGGCATCCTTATAGGCAGATCTGCATCTGCAGAATGCCAACATGGCCCTCCAAAAGTATATTGCTGCAAGGAGGTTGCAACACAAGTAACAGAATGCCGATGCGGTCCTAGAAGTGGCAAATGGATCCTGAGAAACGTAGGCAATTTGGTTTATATGACCAATTGTCATATAGACAGAAAGGCGAAACAAATTCGAACTACGTTTCCCCGAATTTAAATGCAAATGTTGTGTTTCAGGTGAAAGGTGAGTAGCACATCAAAAAGAAAAATGCATCATAATATGATTCAAGGTCGGAAATCTTCTCATCCCTCTGTGGCAGGACAACAAGTCGTTAGGAAAGGCAAGATTTCAGTCAGTTTACTATCATTGCTGTTGCAAGATTGTTGTGAATAATGAGGAACTGCAGGCTCTTACAATACTTATTTTTATTTCATTGTAAACAAATGATGTGCATTTAAACCTCATTTGGATATGCAAAATTGTGCTTTATTTGCTTTATATTCCATTTTCATAAATCATTGTATACTCGCGCCGGAAATGAAATGAAATAAAATAAAATGAAATGAAATACTCTGTATTATACATAGTCTTATCTTGATTGAAGTAATAATAGGCACAAGGTCACGTACACAACCAACGCATGAGTGTTCAGTGTTCCCTTATCATAGCCGCACAAGGACGAAGAAATATAAACGAATGCTAGAAGAAAGCCGGCTGGCTAAAGAGACAGTGACAACGAAAGTCTATTATTCTATTTTGCATGAATGCCAATTAGGTAATTGCGCTTATAGCCATTTATGCCCCTCCCCCCCAAAAAAAAAATATAAATAAACAAATAAATAAATAAATAAAAGTAAATAAATAAAATGGCTAGCGCTATTCATCCAGAACACAATCAGCAATAAAAAAAAAAAAAAAAGTCGTAGTTGAAATTTTCCAGTTCATGCACAAGGTAGTTGTTGATAGTACCGTCCTCATTAGAACAATGAGCCCATTACTATCTCATTATAGCGTTTAGGATATTGCACTACGAAAAACTACTACTGGAGTCATAATTGGAATCCACGTGAAACGAAACCTTTCAAAAGGATTTATATGCTTGTTTAAGGGCTTCCTGCATTATGATTTTAGCAACATATTGTGCTACATTGGCAACTTGATACCTTTCATATTCATATGACACATAAATGAAGGAAAACCTTTTAATAACAACTTTTCGAGGCGTGGTTTGCAGTACCATCTACCGAACTGTTGTACATTTGCATAACGCTAAATACTCTGCTGTTTATGATACTTGTATCATTTCATAATATGAACTGATGGTGTAAAGGATGGAATACATTTTATAGAAAACCCTTATATACCATCATAAATGATCTGTGTTTGACAGATTTCCCGCATAACAGCAGCTGTAATCAAAATGGTAATTACAATTTATGATCATTCTATATCTAAAAACAAGAGCAAATACATAAACAAACTTGCCACGTTGTTCATGGTGGCAACCAAACTAATTACTTTAATACCCATCTACGACACGAATACTCCATTTCTGGGCCCACGAACATACAATATCAAGCTTCAACTGAAGATCATTTTCATTTTCAGCAATTACCACAATGTCATAGTTTATTATGCATGGTAATATGAACATAATATATGTACGTATGTATGTATGTAGGACTATTGTATACACACACACACACACATATATATATATATATATATATATATATATATATATATATCATTATCATATCATATCATACAATATAATCTAAAATAATATACAATGATATAACATATATATACAGCTGTATATACGTGTATATACAACATCTATGATGTTAACAACAAAAGTATTTTCAACCATATGCAAACAATAAAACGGGTCGGATTGTTACGCAGCAGTTCTCAAACTTACGGATTATTTTGAAATAGAAATCCACGTGTTCCTCAGCCTTAGGTACACAGCTGCCGTCGGTTATGATTACACAAGCAAAACGCCCTGAGTGGTTACCATAGATAACATTTTCTATAACGAGCGATGATTTGTCGTCTGACAAAGCGAAACCATCTTTACCGCCACCAGGCTGCGCCTTTGGAGGATTCTCACGAGTTCCATTTTCGTACTTTCGGTACCACTGGATTACTTGTATACATTCCGGTAGCTTCTGAGTCGAACAAGGTATGATCTCCTTGCTGCCATGTATTAGTTCGATTTCTTCCAATGAATTAACTAGAAATGTAAAATAAAGAAAGAATGGAGAAAATATTGAAGAGAGACGAAATAATGGCCCATATGTGATTTTTTCCCCTCAATCATTAAGCTGTGCTCAATAACCTTTGGAGCTGATAACCTAGCTCTTTTTGAACACAGAATCAGACTAATTCCACCTTATATTGCTATTGAATGACGATGTTTATCAACGATGTGTGGGATAGGACACTATGTTTGTTTCACCTTGATAGACGATGTTTATCCATGACGTATGAGCCCACTACATTTCTATAACTTTGATAGACGAAATCAATTTCAAAAGTATTACCACATTCAGCCTCCAAATTATTAAAATGCAAAACATTGAGGAATATGTGTACATGTTAACATGCATGGAGATTATTTAGACGAATTACTTTACTGGAGATGCCAAGAAGCAATACCAAAAAGATGCCAGCAATAGAGTTAAGAGACATTTCACAGTCTATAGCTGATTAGACTGTGAACAAATACATGCGATTTGTGAAATATGAGCATACATGAGGAATCAGTTCCACCTAGACAGGTATACGTGAATAAAGCGATATCTTTTATATATCATTCCAAAAAAAAAATATGTCACGAAATTACTCTACATAGACGATAGGCTAATTGTAAGCTATTTGATATTTTTCAACACCTGACAGGATTGTAGGCCTACCTATTCGATTGGTCAAATAGCTTATCACGTGACATGCACCACTGCTCTCTGTCGCTGTTTGGCCGAGAATTTTTTTTTTTTTTTTTTTTTTTTTTGGCGAGCAATATAAAAATTGCACCACTGACGTCAGCAGTTTCTATTGATTCCCGTTAGTAGGCTCGTGATCGACTCGTATTTTATTGCCAGCAACAATACGGCGCAAGGAAGCAAAAACAACAAACAAAGAAACAATAAAGTTTTATGTTTCGAGTGCTATTAACCATCATTCTCCTTGAAAAATTCAAATACCCTCTTAGATGATGATACCAAAGCATTATAACACTGATATACACGCTTGATATTAATTAATTGTTACAAATTTCTATTTCAATACCCCGACATTCACTATTTAGTGGCAAGGCAGTGTGTAAATTACCTCTACTATCCATGAATTTGTAAACGAACGTAAGAATATGTTGAAACGCGTACAGTCTCAGGACATATGCTATAATACCTATTCATGATACAGACAATGTAAAAACGCTCAACCAGGGGCCCGTTTCATAAAACTTGTCATCAGTGACAAGTTGTCATAGATGTGAAAAAATAATGAAATCCTTGCATCTGATTGGCTGAGATTGTCATAGAAATGTGGCAGTTGTCACTGATGACAAGTTTTATGAAACGGGCCCAGGTGTTACGCAGCATGTCCAACAATCCCCATGTCCTGCTCTCTGGGCATTTGATTTTTGTTTAATCAAAATGAAAGTTAAAGAAATCAACTTATTATGAATAAATCCGCTATAACATTGAAAACCCAATCTTAATTGACATTATTATCTATTTGGTAGTCATTATAATAGCTCTAGTGCATTAATACATGTACAAGCAACGATTACTCCGATGTCACTTCGAGAAATAGAGATGCATGCGCATGATATTGAAGAGAACACACGTAATAACACATATCTCATCATTCATTCATTCATTCATTCATTTATTTTCATTCTTCTTATTTTTCCAACAGAGCATAACACTACAAAATTTAATTAGGAATTATATAGCAAACGTATACATACAACTTTGCAAATGACATCAAATGATACAAATAAAGTTACATATATAATACTATGTATGAATACTTGCAAAATTAATACAAGGTTATTGTTTCAGTTGAGAAAAAAAAATTGAAAGGTCTACTAAAAAGCAAGCTTGTAGATTGTGAAATCTTTGTTGGTACATCCAATATCTCCTTCACACAACCCATTCATTTTTTTTTTTATTTAGTTTACACAGGGGATTGTGGAGGCTGGTCTATCCATAACTTTTATTTCATTGTGTGTAACAAATATGTAGGCTGAGCCCTCATCTCTAAGTGTTAGATTGACCTCCTTGTTTGTTTTTCTGTGAGATAGGCCAGGCTCATGCATAAGCCTGATGCTAGAGTCACACACGGCCGGGTCACAAAACGGGTTTGATCCGGGTGAAAATGAGCCGGCTTAGTCCCGGAATGGAGGGCAATTTATGCCATGGTCACACACGGCCGGATTTCGAACCGTATCCAACCGTATCCAACCGTATAAAAATCCGCTTTAAAATCCTGAACTGAATTCTTTTTGACCCCTATCGACTCGTTGCAACCCGCTTCAACCCGTTCCGACCCGGATGTAAACCTTGTCATCATCCGCTGTATGAAGGCAATGCGGTATACGGCAAGGGTCCATATGGTTTTACGCTGCGGGTTGCAGCGGGTCGATGCGAGTCAATGTGGTTCGAACCGGGTAAATTCTGACATCAATACGGAATTGAAATCTGTGAGAAAATTTTGAACAAGAACAAAAAATTTTACCCGCCGTATCGTAGCACCCGGAATCCATCAGGTATTGACACGGGTTGCGATGCGGGTCACTGCGAGTCTCTACTGCTCGAACCGGGTTGATACAATTTTAATTCCTTATGGACCCGGTACGAAATCGGGTTGTGTGTGACTCGAGTATAAAACCGTTATCGCGCTCACTAATGAAAAGTCCGCGTTGAGTCTTCGGCCGCGCAGGTATGCATAACCGAGCATTCAGAAGGCGTAAACGAATTGAAACTCGCCACCAATGATAATTATACCATAGTAAGCCAACTCTTTATGACTGATTGACGTTGCACAAAGTAAATTGATCCGCTATGAGAAGATGGTGGCCTTGGCAGCCACCGATGCCATAGCAATATCCAATATTAATGTGAAGGTAAACATCAATAAAAATATGACTCGCTAGCTACCATGCGGCATGCGACTTTATTAATGTAATGAATGATTTACACTGGTGAGGATGCCAGCGCTTTGTGTCTGAATTCAATGTAGTCTAGAAAAGCTATTTTCATACCCAATACTCTGTAATGAAACTTAACAGCACCAGCAAAAAACAAATAAAAACAAACACACAATTCAATAACGTAGAATAGATGATATTGCAATTGAACAAAAATCATGTGTACAATTTTTGGGTGTTGTTATAAATGAATATTTAAATTGGTCTGATCATGTCAGACATAATATATCAAATCCTATTGCACGCAATATTGGTGCTCTACGTAAATTACGGTATTTTCTTCCGGTAGAAACTCTTTTTGTATTGTATAACTCACTCGTTTTGCCATATATAAATTATTGCAACATTGTCTGGGCAACTTCATACAGTAGTACAAATTCAATATTTTTGCTTCAAAAGAAAGCCATGCGTATTTGTGCTGGGACTGATCATAGAGCTCACACAGACCCAATATTTCAAAAGCATAAAATTCTAAAAATTGATGACATCAATTTTTTACAGACTGCTACCTTCATGTTTCGCTACAACATTCAGTGTTTACCTTCTTATTTCATAAATATTTTCCAACTTAATAAACAAATCCACTCCTACCCTACAAGAAATGCCTCCAATATTCATCTTATAAATCCCAGAACTTGTTTAGCTAAAAAATCAATTCGGCACACTGGCCCAGACGTATGGAATTCTTTACCATCTCAGTCCTGTGCAATTCGCACGATTGGTTCCTTTAAAAGATTTGTTAAACATAAATATGCTTGTTGATAAATATCAGTGACTTAATTAACATATCCAGAACATGAATTTCTTTTGTTACTTGAAGTATCTTCATTCTATGTTGTACTCTGCCTTCTGTTGTACGCATGCCATGGAATGTTTCTCTGTTTTTATATACAGATGTAAGTAACTGGTCCATACGTTGCTACACCCAGCCGTTACCTGGCAACAGGGTGAATGCACCTGCAATGGTGTTGTATTGGCACAGTGTGTTATTGTACAGTGAACGAGGAGGCTTTCTATTTCTCTCTCTCCTGTTCTTTCTCACCATCTTTCATTATCGCTGTCCCCTTCTTTTTTGTTTTTCTTTCTTAGCATCACCTGCGTACATATCCGTGTATGTTTTGTTTTGTAACTGTTTTTGTTGTGTAAAACTAGTTTGTCTTGTTGTAGTTAAGTAAACCGACAGTTGGTTGAAACTGTTTGTTTATTTATCTGTGTACGAGGCCCCAATATCAAGCTCAGCTTACTGGGGATCCTCCTGTATGGTACCTTGACTTTTTGTTTATTATCATTATGTCTTCGTTCTTTGTCACAATGATTGATTACCTGTCATGTGCAAAATCAGCCATGAATTATCATTATTATAGTAAGTATACATTGTGATGATGATCCAACTTTGGAAGGCTACCATTTCATGATTGTCAGCTATGGAAAGCACAATGTTGTTGTGAAGAAAGAAGAACTCTTACTCTTTCCACTAATACCGAAATATGTTGACAATTGTCGTGAATGATTGAGCAAATGAACTTTGAAGACAACAATGACAAATTACATCTCTTATTTTATCCAAGTTAGGGTGTCACATAAGGAACAATGAATGTTTCATTGAATCGATGAGATCTGTCACTGAAAGTGACTAAATTACCAGGCCAGCCTGCGCGAAAGCAGGTTTATGTTTAGAATTTATGGTCCATAACATTCAACATGGCCACCTGTCCGATAAAGTGGTCACTCCCAATAAGGGCACACCACAAAGTCCATTTTGTCTGCTCGCATTCAACATATAGCGCCAAACAATGTCATGGACATGAATAGAGAAAATGAATAATGGGTTATATACCCTTTGTGGGAGTGACCGACGTATCAACAACCACCAACTTCTCTCTGTGAAAAAGAAAGAGGTAGCTGCAGCTTCTATGTTCATGATTGATATTCAAAAGATACATATTTGTGAACAGCCATTTCAAATAAACAGGTACTTACGGTGCATTAAAAAGTATCCTATTAACATCGTTCTTGGTTTGGTCTTTGGTTTCGCATAGCGATTATTCCTTTCATTCGCCAGATCTGTGAGATGTTTAACTTTTTTTTTTTATTCGAAGGTTGGATGTCATTTGTATGGTTGATTTGATACTGGCTTTTACATTCGTACATACACAATTTCGACCCCAACAAGCCACAACAAAGTTCCCGAAAGACGTACAGTCGCTTGACAATTGTTTACACATGTTCCCTTTCGATAATCGAACAATACTAGTCACCTCTCGCTACACCAACATCCCCCAAGAAGAAAGCAATAATGCATGTCACGAAACCCTGGGAAAACGCTCCAATCCCCACCGTAACAGTCTAACTAGATTACCTGAACACGATTTAAATTGCCGGGTTTTTTACGTTCACTTCATAAGGCCTTGTCACGACTTTTCGGGCAAGCCTTGCGTCTAACTAGAGGGGAACAATTTTTGATCCCCGCAGATTACCAGCCCATGACAGTACCTAGCACGTATCTCACCCATAGTTTCCCGGAGTTGCGCACGCAAGTTCTATTTACCCGCAGACAAGTTTAGTTTTATATACACGAGCAGAAAAATCCTTACAGTCACTTAAAGAAATTTGTGTGGTAGTCTGGTATGTATCATAAAATGGAGCACTTAACTGAACCAGGAGGAAATCTTCAGAAATTAATGTTTTCTCTTTGCTCTTTTGACTTAAATGTAAATTAGGCGGTTATAGTCATGCGTTCTCTGAATGCTTACATTTTCTCTTTTTGCTTTATGGGATCTTTCTGTAGAGCTACAAGTATGTCTGAGATGAGAATTCTAAGGATTTTTTTTTCTTATTTTCATAATCTATACTAGTATCAGTTAGCAGACATTAAGCAAATTAGGGACTATTTGCACGGCTAAAAAGGGCCTCTTTCAAAGGAAAAGGTCAATTTATAACAAGCAACATGTGTGACAAATATAGGACATCTGTACTATAAAATGCAGTGATCACCTTTTTGTCACCTTACGAGTTAACTACAATCCCGCAATAAGCTTCATGCTCCCTTCAATAATCGAACAATACTCGTCACGACTGACGTCATCTCTCTCTATCACACAAACATCCCCCACGGAGATGGCAGCAATGCATGTCGCGAAGTACTGGGGAAAAAAACAAAAAACACTCAACGTACTTCTCCACCTATCATTAGTGTAATTAGACTTCTCGAACTCACACTGTTGAGATATTATCATCTCCAGTTCAATAGCAACAACTGATTGACTGATTAATGAAAGGAACACTATACAACCCCTTCAGACTCTGCGATGAACAGATTCATGTTTGTGGCATTTTGACAGTGGATTAATACCCTACCACAACACAGAATACTGGCAATTAAGTGACTTACACAATAATTCATGGTTCCTACATATCAAATGTTATATCTAGTAATTCAAATTTTTCTCCCAAACATGCCAAAGGAGCATGAACAGAACAAATTCCCCAAAACATTCAACAATCTCCTACCAGCAATCAAACTCGTTTTCGAATTCAGAAGCACACTTCCCAAATTATAGTCAACCGCACCTTCAAACAGAGATTTAACATGTTTAAAGAATTACTACAAAGAAAAACCGCATACACATATTCATACACAACAAGCTCCTAACATCCGAACACACTTCAAATAGTATACTCCGCAATACCGTCAAGCATGCACTACTCGCAGAAAAGAAAACAGTCTTGACGAAGACAGTGAAAAAAAAAATCACATCCTGAAACACATCTACCCAACCCACACCCCACAACTCGTTAATAAACGGCATCAACTAAATGAACCCTAAAGAATAACTCCACCAGTTACAAAGACAAGACTTGCACTCAATTCCAAACTGTTTTGAAGAATACTAGTAGCAAACCTCTTTCTTAGACTATCCCTAAATTCACATCAGGCGCAATTACACCCTTTAGGACCTGCTTGTATGCGCCAATGACGCTCTACCGAACAAATCCTCATCAACATGGTCAAGGTCATGATTCCAATTATGCAATTCGAAAAAAAAAATACTGTACTACTCCAACACACACTAATAAAAAAAAAAACCTACATGATTTAATTCATTTTATTTCGAATTAATCACTTCGATTCAATCATTTCATTTCCACAAATTTTTGCAGTAAAGATCTCAAATTTGCGAATTATCTAAGAAAATTAATCACTTCGATTCAATCATTTCATTTCCACAAATTTTTGCAGTAAAGATCTCAAATTTGCGAATTATCTAAGAAAAAAAACAACCACCACACAAACAATCCCATTGATCCGTAGGTGAACAGCCAGTGGTTGCTACGACACAAGCGAAACTCCCCAAATGGTTGTCACGGACAACATTTCTATCACGAGCGATGAGGTGTCGTCTGACAAGATAAAGAAGCAATCTTCACCGCCACCGTCAGTTTGCGCCATTGGAGACGCCGTTACGAGTGCAATTTTTGTTTGTTCGTTACCATTGGATTACCATTTATACATTTCGCTAGCATAGTCGTACAAGGTATGATTTCCTTGCTGCCTTGTGTAAGTTAAATTTGTTCAAATGAAAGAACAGCCATTGTAACATTAAGAAAGAATTGAGAAAATTCCAACAAGGAAGGAATAATGGGTCGAACATTTTTTTTTCTCAAACGTTCAGTTATTCATGTTTAATCTTCCTTTTTGACTAAAGAATTCAGAGTTATTTGCCTTTATTGCTTATAAAAAAAAAAGTGTACTAATGGTTAGGCATAGTGATGATACATGAGCACACTACGTTTCTATCACATTCAGTGGAAATCGATCTCTAAACCTAAGTGCCATACAAGTCATAAAAGCCTCAAAATCAAAAAGTAACACATTCGTAAAATGTATAAGTTTTGTTTTGGAAGAATAAAACTTACCGGATATGCCAAGGAGCAATACCAAGAAAGTGCCAGAAGCTAGATTAAGAAACATAATTTGCAGTCTACAGCTGATTAGATTGATCAAAGGCATGCGATTTGGGATATGAGGGCACACCACTCTGATGAAGCGGTGCGATTCAACAGCGGAGTACGTGCGATATCAATACCCCTTAACATTTCATAACGCTCAGCCACACGCACACACACACACACACACACACGGACACATAATCATTGATATCTTCACCAAATAATAGTGCAAAGTCCTCGGAGAGAAATCGTTCACTCGAAACTATTCGATATTGTACATAGAATAGTCATCCAAAGGCGAGTAGGTAGCCTGATATTATGATCAATGAATTGTAATTGTTATTTTTCATACTGTCTGAACAGGATAAGCACGATCGCTGATCACGACTCATTGATCACGAATAGTGGATACACTGTGTACATTCCACACACACACACACACACACACACACAGAACTTCTCTCTCTCTCTCTCTCTACATATACATTGTGTATATACACTCAGCAAAAAAAGAAAGTAAACACTTTTTCAAGTTTATATTACTCATAGAATTTTTGGTGAAATGTTAACGTATTATATGAAAGGTAATTCAATTGGCTATCAACTTGATAAGTCAATAAAAAGGGAAACTTTACGCATGGGTGAACACCTTTGTTTTTCTCTTCCAAGGCACAAAAGTGAAAATTGCAAAAATGATGAATTGTCATTCATGCGTAAATGCTCTTCCATGTAACAATAAGAACAAAAGACAAATTTAACAAAATAATGAACATGGATTCAGTTGCAAAAATATACCTATGATCTCTATAAAGTGCTTAAAGCCCAAAAGATCAATAAAGGCTAAAAAATAATGGAGGAAAATAAAGAATGTTCTGTCAAATCCAAATTCACATGAAATGAGAGAAAAAGCAACATTAACAAAAATGGCAGAATTTTGAATTGAATATTCAAATTAGGAAAATTGTAAATTATATTTGGTTCTTGAATTTGTCTTATGAATTCTTAAATTACTAAATTGAATGAATGAAATAAAGATATTTTGTTCATTTAATCATCTTCGTGCCCTTACTCCCTTTATCACTTGAAGTTTTAGTTCAGTAAAAATTCTTATTTTCCGCCCTGAAGCTTCCCACTTTTATTTTGTTTGAGGTTATAAAGAGATTACGAGAATATAAACTTATTTTTGCCATTTCTTTGTGTCTCTCATTGTGTTAAACTGGTCTTTTGTTATTATTGTTGTCTTAAAGGGCATTTGCAAATGAAAGACAATATGTCAATTTTTGCAATTTTTACTTTTGTACTTTGGAGGATAAAAACAAATGTGTTCACTCATGCTTAAAGTTTCCTTTTTATATTGACCTACTAGATTGATAGCCAATTAAATTACCTTTAATATGGTATAAAATATATTGATTTTCATGAAAATCTTCTATGAAAATTTTGAACTCGAAAAAGTGCTCACTTTCTTTTTTTGCTGAGTGTATATATATATATATATATATATATATATATATATATATATATATAGTTACGACGGTCCATGGGGGAATAAACGTCTAAAAAATCTTAACGGAGATTCACTATCAAGGGAGATTTTGTAATTCCTCATCAGTGATCTCGGGCCTCAGGACTTCCCAACAGTTGGACACGGATGGAGTAGTGTTTGTAGATTGAAGATTGTATCATCAACACAATGAAAGGGAGATTGTAAGTGATAAAAAAAAATGGGTGTATATAATGTTGTGCATAGAAAACTGACCATGGGGGGGGGGATACAGATTTATCTGCTTTTTCCTCCAAAAAGTTGTATTTTCTCATTAACATACTCAAGTTAGTGGTATTTTAGAGGTATACGGTGCATTTTTTGCCCTTCTCAATTCAGCCCATATTCATGCACAATTTTTCACAAAGGGCAATATTTGCATCTTTTATAAATATCATTATGCTTTTTAGCAAAATTCCCCAAAATTCTCCAAAACATTTTCACACACAATAGGTATCTTCTTGGACTTCTCCAAGGCCTTTGACACGATTAACCATGGAATACTTCTCGCCAAATTATCCCATTGTGGCATACGTGGAAAGGCCTTGGAGTGGTTCACGAGTTACCTATCAAATAGATCCCAATTTGTACATGTCAACGGCTTTGACTCTCAAAATAAAACAATTACATGTGGTGTTCCACAAGGGAGCTTACTAGGCCCATTGTTATTCATTATTTATATCAATGATTTTCATAGATCCTCGGAGAAACTATCATTCATATTATTCGCGGATGACTCTAACCTTTTCTTTTCCCACCCTGACCCAAATAAACAAGAACAGTATATGAAGAATTGAAAAAGGTCATACAATTGATATACGAAAATAAATTGTCATTGAATATTCAAAAAAACAGAATTTATGCTTTTTAGTAACTCTTTACATAGCCTATCAGGCAATATAACATTTGATGCTACTCCCCTATAAGAAGTTTCTTCCTTTAAATTTCTTTGTGTTTGAATCATATTGATAACATATTATGTAAAACTATTTCACGTAACATTGGCGTAATGACCAAATTAAATAATTATCTTCCTTCTTCTGCATTATTAACTCTTTATTCTAGCTTGATACTACCTTATTTAAACTACGGGATCCTTGCTTGGGGTAATACATGTCAGATATTAGTTGATAAACTTTTTTTATTGCAAAAGAAAGCACTCAGAATTGCTTTTAATCTACATACCCAAGAACATACAGATGTTTTGCTTTTTGACCATAAAATACTACAAAATAAAAGATTTGTATGTGTTTCATCTTGGCCAGTTCATGTTTAATCATAACAGCAACTTCCTACCCAAACATTTTCACGACTCATTTCATCGAAAGAGTCATGTACATAACTATCCCACGCGACGATCCGACGAATTCCATCTTCCATTAATGAGAACCGCACATGCCCAAAATACATTAATTCTTCATACCGGACCCAGACTTTGGAATAATCTAGATAATAGCTTGAAAGTTCCCCCCCCCCAAAAAAAAAAAAAAAAACACCTACTCTCTACTTATAATTCTAGATAATTTAATTCATACTTGAACTTTCACCTGTCCTGATGTCGCAGCACTTGGCGTGTTCTGTATGCAGACCTCTCTTCTTTCTTCTCTCCTCTTCCTTTTCTGTCTTTTGTTCGTCGTAGACTTGTGTTGTTACCGTCTTCTCTCTTCACGGTACTGTCTCGCGTCTTATATGTGTGTGGGTAATTGAAAGTGTGTACGAGTGTGTTGTCCTTGTCATGTTTTCCCGGTACACGCAGTTCAATGAGCACTGTCTGGGCATTAGCGTTGATACTCTATCTTTATTTTTCATTTTTCCCGACCAGCGTATCTAAAAATAAGTACATGTATATTTTTACAAATGACTTAAATAATCTATATTAGATACAGTAACTATACAAAACCTTGAATAATATATTGTTTACTCATTATTTATCTAGCGATCCACGTCCCACAAGCTTTGCTTTTAGTGGATCGCTCTTTTCCATAATTGAAGTTATTTTCCGAACACTCACGAAGTATATATGCATTGTTCCTTATAATTATTGTATATATAATTGTATATATATATATATATATATGATGTTGTATGTAATTTATCTCGTATACCACATGAATCTTTTGCAAATGTCTGAACAATATCGCTTCATAACATGTATACTTTGTATTATGTTTTGATTTTTGTTGATTGGAAATAAACTATGATCGAATTGATTGAAAAAAAAAATCATTCATGCCGCACCCCTTGTTGCTGGAAATATGATTACATAATAAATTGTACCGTACAAGGCTCGACACCGACTTACCTAATATCTTTGAATTTTAAATTGTGGTTGTCCGAAGACAAAATGGCCACCAAAACGTATTCTTTAGATAAATTTGGTGGCCCCGGGCTATCGGGTAAAAGCCATTGTCCAGCATAAAATGTATTGTATTACATAAACATAAACATAAACAGTTATTGAAGCACTGACGTTTCATCACATTAAAAAAAAAGACCAATTCATTCCATGTTTTCTGTTAAAATAAGACTTTTATTGCTTTTTTGACAGCTATACACAACGATTTCAAACAAACATTCTAGACATAATTATACGATGATAACACCAATAACTCCATTATGATACCTAGATTAATCATCTAACCATTTATATTACGATAGGGTTATCAACCATTCAACTTATTTAGCTTTATATTTAGCTCACACTTCACCAATTTTTCATACCCAAAAGATTTTAACGTTGTATGATAGATTAAGTATATTTTAGGTAATCTTATGTTTTTATGGCATAGAAGGCTTTTACCAAATTCTCTGCTGCATTATTTCACTTTAAATTGCCAAATTCATTCATACCGTACCAGAAACGCTGAGGATTTTCACATGCCAAAAATAAGAACATCGTTATTTCAGAAATCTGTGCTTCATCAAAGTCCCTTATATGGAATTCAATACCAGATGATATTGGTAAAGTTACCTCTTTTTATGTACTCAAACGTAAACTTAAGGAGAATTTTATACAAAATTATCATTCCTAACTTCTTGACATGCTTGGCTGGCATTATTCTATCTAATGATTATAACTCATTTTGTGTTTGTACTGTCTTCGTAATGTAATGTAGCGTGTTGTATTTCATTGCTGTATTTCTTTTGTTTTGTTCTTACATTTTTTATCCCTCGTTGTTTACAAAATTAATATTAAAATGTTTACCACCAATGAATTTTTATTGATTATCCGGGTCAGCCAGATTTTCAGGAAACTTTTAATTCCTCGTTGGCTGCTTCTCTTCAGCTTTAGGTATTCCATAGAGCCGTTTTTACTCTGTGCTTATCATGATTGTTAATCATTGTTCTTCTCTGTTGTTGTTTTTATGCTGAACAAATAAATGCAAATCAATTCAATTCATGATTAAGTTATCTCGATGTAAGACGTGTCATTCTCTGTATTATAACCAAAAAATTTAGAAATTCAGCCTCTGAGCATTGTCATCTTGTACAAAAGTGTTGCATAAGTGTGATTATCTTGTTTAACATATTCTTCATTCGACTGTTTGATATTAACCAATCTCGAAGCAAGTAGAAAAACAGAACACAAAAATAATAAAAATTTGCAAATAGGAAACTATTGTACAGTTAATGGTGCTGAAATCTGAAAGCCGGCATTTACTTACAGAATACTGTTATCCAGCGTGATCCTCTACTTTTCATATCTTTTTACATAATACATTGTACCACAATATATATCTATGTGCGTATTTATGCATAAGCCAATTATGTGTAAATATGGCCTGCATTCAATTCAATTCAATTCAATTTCCATTTCAATCTTCCAATATTAGACAAAATACAGAAAATTCTTTGCGGTATTTTTCCATATCTAAATGAGGTTGTTAAAAAAAAAAAGATGTCAAGATTGTACACCATAAGTAAATAACCGGACATTAACTACTATAGGTATTTTGAATGCACTGTTGTTTGTTAATGATGTTAAATCATTTTCTTAAAACATGAAAATGAAGAATGATTGGCTGAAATGATTAATATGGAATTGTGTAAAGTAAGTAGTTGGATAAGTGCAAATGAGTTAGAAATGAATTATAAAAAGACGCATATGATGATTTTAACTCTCGTAAGAAAGATATAAGTACATTGAAGGTATTTATGGATGGCCATGTAGAAACAAATATAAACACAGTTAAATTTTCTAGATATTACTTTCTACTGTGCTCTGAAATTGAAGACACAATGTGAATGAAATATTGTTAAAGATATCTAAGATCATGGGATTTATGAATGAATTAAAAACGTGTTTGCCAAAATGTATTCTTTAAACTATTTTCAATAAATCCATCAATTCTTCCTAATTTCTTATATAGTATCATTGTTTTGGGTGCTTGTCGTATTTATTGTATCATTTCAAATTCTATGATAGCCATACAAAGTCATTGTTTTATGTATTGAATATACTGCCAGTATTTTACTTTATGATTATCAAGTGATTTGTTTCATTCAGTCATATACTAATAGTATGTAACCAGCAGTATTCAATAATTTGTTGTTAATGCGAAATAGGTAAATTCACAATTATAATACAAGATGTGCAAATGATTTTCCAGGTCTTTTACCATCTTCCCGTTCGGTTGCTGCGCTTTTATGATTATCACGTGTCTAAATTGTTTGATTATTTTCACTATGAAAATTGTGGCACAATCACATAAGTGTGTTTACTTTGCGCTTTCTCATTCAAAATCCAAAGTCTAAATTCCGAATGAAACCTTTTTTTCACCTTTAGTTACAAATTAATTCTTTTTCATACATAGATTATATCTATATATTTGAAGCACAAATTTTCTCAAGCTTATCAAGTATGTAATCAACATATTGTGTTTTTTCAAAGTATTTCACGAATACGATGTACGTGGTCGTTGTCCATATAAAAAAAAAAAAACAAGTTTCCCTTGTCACGTGGTCCGGGAGACACCCACATTTTGTTTGACGGCCTGTAATGTCAGTCTTTATTTTTATATACAAAGTGGAGTAATCCCTTTACTCCATGGAGCGATTACAATAATATAAACCCACTTTTTAACAGTGATGACCACTACATTATATAATTTCTCATGTAAGCACTTGATTCAGAAACTTTCCCGATGATCAATCACATGTAAGTGGAGTCAATTTCTTGTCTTGTGAATTCTCTCACGAGTGACGGATGTCTGGTCTCGTAGAAAACGGTCTGTGAGTCCACGTAGCCTTGGTCAGAAAACAAATCCCTTCTGCTATCAACTTCCTCCTGGAAAGACGGCGACATGTAGGGGGAAGTGGCGCGGACATGTGATGACGTCATTGGTATATATTTATCCCGGTTGGGGTCCAAGGCCTGCTCCCTTATTTCAACGTATTCCTCGTCACTGTCCACTGTCTGTAACATGAAGGGTTTAGAGATTTGCGCAAGTAAAAGGATGTGTACAGTTCTGGTCGAGGCGAGGATTTAGCTTTTAACGTTTTGCGAGATATTCAGAAACCACGCTATGAGATGTCAAAGAGCATGCAATTCTAAAAGGTATCAAAAGCTTATTTGATGAAAATCGGTTTTGAAATGGCTGAGATATCCAAAAACAAGGTGAAACAAAGATGTTTTAATAAAAGGCGTGGCCTGTAGTCTTTTATCATTATCACTTTTTTAGGATATCTCAGCCATTTGAAAACCACTTTTCATCAAATAAACGTTGAATCCTTTTTAAAATTACATGCTCTTTCATATTTCATAAAAAGTTTCTTATTATCTCACTTAGAATTGTTCAAAACATGAATCCCAACCTCAACCAGTACTGTACAATCCCTTTAGATTTGAGCACTGATTTGTTGAGCGTAGCATTCACACGTTCTGATATTGTTTAATTTGAAACACGATTAAGCAAACTCGATTCGTGTTTCAAATTTAAGCAAACTCGGTACGAGTAAGAAGGCCCAATATTTACTTAAAACGGGAGTTGACTCTTGTGCTTTCACGTTACCGTAATTGCACATGAATGTAATACCTGCCTCAAGTATTATCAGGGAATCAATCACCATCATATGCGAAGCAATATAGGACTGACAATTAGGGTACAGGGAATGAAGGTGATAAGTAACGTTGCTTATGTTATACAATTATATATCGTTTTTCTTTGCCATAACATAAAGCCGGCTCTCTTTCTCTTTAAAGCATAAACATTTTTATCCCTTCTGAGTACAGCTCGGGAACTCAAACTGGTCGTCCCAGCTAGCTACCACGTCCTTTATGAGAGAGAATTTATTTCAAGGTTTTGTTCTCCTGCTCATTCTGGATCACTTTCAGTCCTTAAAACCGAAGAAAATGTTAAGTGAAAGGACTTTAGTTTCCCTTGTCACGTGGTCCGGGAGACACCCACATTTTGTTTGATGGCCTGTAATGTCAGTCTTTATTTTTATATACAAAGTGGAGTAATCCCTTTTACTCCATGGAGCGATTACAATAATATAAACCCACTTTTTAACAGTGATGACCACTACATTATATAATTTCTCATGTAAGCACTTGATTCAGAAACTTTCCCGATGATCAATCACATGTAAGGGGAGTCAATTTCTTGTCTTGTGAATTCTCTCACGAGTGACGGATGTCTGGTCTCGTAGAAAACGGTCTGTGAGTCCACGTAGCCTTGGTCAGAAAACAAATCCCTTCTACTATCAACTTCCTCCTGGAAAGACGGCGACATGTAGGGGGAAGTGGCGCGGACATGTGATGACGTCATTGGTATATATTTATCCCGGTTGGGGTCCAAGGCCTGCTCCCTTATTTCAACGTATTCCTCGTCACTGTCCACTGTCTGTAACATGAAGGGTTTAGAGATGTGCGCAAGTAAAAGGATGTGTACAGTTCTGGTCGAGGCGAGGATTTAGCTTTTAACGTTTTGCGAGATATTCAGAAACCACGCTATGAGATGTCAAAGAGCATGCAATTCTAAGGGGTATCAAAAGTTTATTTGATGAAAATCGGTTTTGAAATGGCTGAGATATCCAAAAACAAGGTGAATCAAAGATATTTTAATAAAAGGAGTGGCCTGAAGTCTTTTATCATTATCACTTTTTTAGGATATCTCAGCCATTTGAAAACCACTTTTCATCAAATAAACGTTGAATCCTTCTTAAAATTACATGCTCTTTCATATTTCATAAAGGTTTCTTATTATCTCACTTAGAATTGTTCAAAACATGAATCCCAACCTCAACCAGTACTGTACAATCCCTTTAGATTTGAGCACTGATTTGTTGAGCGTAGCATTCACACGTTCTGATATTGTTTAATTTGAAACACGATTAAGCAAACTAGATTCGTGTTTCAAATTTAAGCAAACTCGGTACGTGTAAGAGGCCCAATATTTACTTAAAACGGGAGTTGACTCTTGTGCTTCCACGTTACCGTAATTGTACATGAATTTGATACCTGCCTCAAGTATTATCAGGGAATCAATCACCATCATATGCGAAGCACTATAGGACTGACAATTAGGATACAGTGAATGAAGGTGATAAGTAACGTTGCTTATGTTATACAATTATGTATCGTTTTTCTTTGCCATAACATAAAGCCGGCTCTCTCTTTTTTTTTTTTTTAATCATAAACATTTCTATCCCTTCTGAGTACAGCTCGGGAACTCAAACTGGTCGTCCCAGCTAGCTACCACGTCCTTTATGAGAGAGAATTTATTTCAAGGTTTTGTTCTCCTGCTCATTCTGGATCACTTTCAGTCCTTAAAACCGAAGAAAATATTAAGTGAAAGGACTTTAGTTTCTTCAAATGAAACGCTTTACCTAAAGATGCTGCTAAAGGTAGAAGACAAAATTGGCTCTTTGAGTGGTCAACATGAATTTAAATGTTTTCATGATTATTCAAGAATCTTTATCCTCCTTTATGAAAAGGAAAAAGGTAAATATTTTGATAAGGTGAATACGATAATTACAGCTAGCATCCAAGTCAATAAACCGTATGAATGACATGGTTACTGATTTAAGTGATTCCAATGACAATGAATACATAGTTATGCATTTTGATTTACGACGTGTTTCCAATTAATTTGTCTAATTTGAACACCTCCTTTCTTCTCGAGTTGATTTATCCTTATTCCGTCATTGGAATATTTGCAACCTGGTTCCATGTTATCCCCCTGATATAAACAATTCAATTCAATTCAATTCAATTCAATTCAATAGTCTATTTATTTCCATCATCCAAAAGAAATGAAAAAGTTGACAAAATCCAAAGTGATACATTTTTTTTTCCATTTTTCTTACACACGTCCAATAAAGGTTCTTTTTTTTTCACAATATAAAGTATATGCGTGGAAAAAAAGAAACAATGCGCTTTGCCATGGCAACAAAAATAGTAAATAATCACAATGATGGAAAACAGTGTTACTCTAAAAAAGCCAAGCTTGTAAGACGTGGAACACTGAAACAAAACAACAACAGCACAAATTTGTTAAACCGATAAAACATTTTCATTTTAAATTCTTCTATATAAATCATTGTACATTTACTCATTGATATATGATGCTGATACTATAAACAATACTTACTTGGATTTTAGAATGCAAACATAATAAACTATATAACATATCACATTTGTGGCGCAGACACTATGGGACAAGGTATGCCAGGAAAACTGAACGGAAAGGAAGATATGCAATCGGCCACAAAAAAGATAACGGCAACAACAGTAACAACACAAAACACAGAAATAACAAATTGAGGAAATGCACTCGGATAGATACTGGACAACGACGAACGAGGAAAGAGGAGCAGGAAAGAATAGAGAAGGAAAAGGAGAGTGATGGAAAAGGTCTGTGGACACACTACAAAATCTCAAGGACAAGTGAAACATTACGGCTTTTTTCATTAAAAAGAATTAACTGGTATACATAGAAAACAAATATTTTCTAAGTTTATACTTAAATGTAGTTAACATCACAGATTCTTTGAAATCATTATCAAAGCTATTCAAAAATCTATGTCCGGTATAAACATAAATTCTGAAAATAAAAGAGTTGCATTTATTTAACAACATTACACAATAAATCTGGAATTACATCATAAACATAGACATTCGACTTTGCAAAAGATAAATGATACAGATAAACAAAAGAATGCATACTAGCAAAAAAAGTACAAAGCTATGCTTCAGTTGAGAAAAAACAAGGAACTGAGAGGTCCACTAAAAAGCAAGCTTGTATGTAGTGAACTACTCAAAGAAAGAACAAACTTATGAATGGCTTATTTACAAACACTTATCACAGGTATAATTTACGACAGAACGGAACAAAACAGGAGAAACGTAAAAGCATGACAGGACCTGACAGAATACATGGAAAGAATGGAAGGACAGAAAGGGGAAAAAAAGAGAATGCCTACACCCTGAACTAGGAAAATGGAAGGGGGAGATTGGGGATGTGCAGCTGGGGAAAGATTGTGACGGCTACTTCATTACGTAATAATGAATTCAGTGATCGATTGATTGATGAATAGAGGATGAACACTGAGGATGAAGAGATCTAACTAATAAAGAAAACAATCAGAAAGGATTTAACGGAAAGACTTTAATCATCTTGCGCTTAAAAGAATGCAAAGGTGGGGATTTCTTAATTTCACAGCTTAATGAATTCCAAAATCTAGGACCGGTGTATATAAATGTATTCTGAGTTAATAAAGTTCTCAGGAGGGGTAAAACTCATTAGACTGCCTAGTGGATTAATTTTGAAAAAAAAAATGGCTCCTTGGGAACATTGAATTGAAATACTGGGAAGTGCATTTGCATTGTAATTAAACTAAATTGACCAAGTTGAAAAAAGGTACAAATCTTTAATTCTCAAAATCTTTTATTTAGTAACGGCTCTGAATGGGAACCTGGCGGGACGCCTCAAATATGCGAAGTGTGTTTTTTTTTTTCGCATTAACAATTATTTATCTTGTAAAATTTGATGGTCACTACCCCATGCTAAAAGTCCGTAATTAAGGGACAATGGAGTATGAGACTTGAGTCTGTTTTTCCTACCAATATTACGTGAAATTATGGTACTAATGTTAATAATATTGCGTCCACCATGATACCAAGGAATTTTATATGAGATCTAGATCTATCTAGCACGTTCTAGCAGATTGTCATCAAAAATGATATTTGTGTATAAAGCTTCTATGGAACTGCAAAAAAACAACAACACATACTTAGTTTCCTGGAGATAAATAGGAAAAGGCGTTGATCTTTATTTAACACAGAGAACACAAATATATATATATATGTAAACATTCACAACATGTGAATAAAAAAAAAATAAAGAGTTAGTTTTGAGCAAATATTATGATTGGTGTATACTTTATACCGACCTCCGAGTAATGATTTGGATTTTCTTTGAAAGTTCGAAAATTCTATGATGAAATGGTCCGAAAATAACCTTTTGTTTATAACCAATTTGTTTAATTGTTTAAAGTTGTGTTAAATGAAATCCGTTTATTTTTCCACAAGCTAGCGTTAACCTTGTTTATTCGGATTAAAATAAATGTCAGATAAGCCAATCACGACTCCCAAATACTTTTCAGCACTAACTGATTGCAAAAATTTTCCTAAAATTTTGATTAATATTAATTGAGATAAGTTTATGCAATGCCAATTTTATGATGTATAGCATTCGATCATATTTGCCAGATTTTCCTTTATATTTGCAATAATATTATCAAAGTACCAAAAATACAAAATCATGTTTAGCACAGTCATATCTCGAAAATGTGACACCGTAAATAATAGAAATAGTGTTTGTATGTTAGAATTATATAAACATATTATGTGAACATCTTATAACTGCATAATAAGAATATTGTAGTATGAGCATAGCATTGGTAAAAAGTAAGCCATGTAAAAAATTCGTGTTTGGACTAGACAAGTTAAAATAAACACACTATTATGTGTGAACCAAATGTATTGAAATTTTATTGAAAATTGACCAAAGAAAATGGGATTCCATCGGGATACGAATTTTACAAGTTTGAACATATCGAATGTAGCGTAATAGAATAATTTGTAAACCTAATGTACGAAACTAAAGCTTCTTTTACAAAAACTGATAAATGTAGAGGGTAATGGAATTAACGATACAAAGTAATGAGTAGAGTAATGAATGGCAAAGATGGAATCCATTCATGATACTGAAAAATTCAATAATAGCCCCTCTAATAGTCAAACTTATTGTGCGTTTTCTCCTTAAGAATTAATTTTCAATTGCAAGTAATGTAATGATAAGTTATATTATATATCCAATTTATTTAACACATTAATTAATCAAAACACTGTTTTATCCTAAAACAAAAAGCAATATCATTGATATTATTGAATCATGTAACCTAAAAGTTCAACAGGATAATCGTGTTTATCAGAAAGTTTATTCAACTACACCTTCTCTGGAATGATTTATTCAACATAACTTCATAGTATAGAATAAGCCCGAAATTCGCGAAAGATTGCTAGAATAACACTGTCGTCTCATGAAAAAGGAATCAACCTCCCTTATTTTATCAATCTGCCTTTTTTTCTTCATACGCAGTTTTTCATTTCATTTCATTTATTTGTCCCCATAGCTAAATTATACAAAATTTTGTATCATTTGTATTTTTAAAATGTCTCTGAAGTTGGTGAAGAAATTGAAGTCACATGAACCCTGATTTCCGGAATATAGACATATCAAAACGAAGCAAATTGACAGGTTTCCTTATACACTGTAAAAACATCGGTGTTAGATTTAACGCCATGGGTGTTAAATCTAACGCCAATCAAGTGTCAATAGAGACCCACACCCACAAATGTAGAAAATGTATTGTGATGATGTTAAAAAGACTTAGTGTTCAGCTGGCACTTCGTGGTGTTAAGTTGACACTGTAGCTGATGATATTTTTTTGACAATATGCTTGTGTTAAATTAGTAATGACACCGCATAGTGTTGATTTCATATTGCTGGGGTAAATGTCCATGGTATAACACCCGTCCAGCTTCAACAGGAGACCACACCTACTGGTGTTACTGTGGTGTAAATGTGTTAACTCATTTTTTCAAAGACCAAGTACTTCATCGGAAAATTCTTGATCGTCTTGTTGAAGTGAAAAATCAACAAGAAGTGCAGTAATTGAGAAACTATTCAAAAAACATTTTTTTTTCTAATTTTATTGTTAATCTAACACCATAAATAAGCACCGGAAATTTATCACCAGCTCGGTGTTTCATATTTAACACCGGACTTTTTGCAGTGTAAACCAATGACACAAAAAAAGTAACTCTGCCTGTAACTTTCAGCCAATCACCTATCAGCTTTCAGTGACACTACCAGTGGACATTGATCTATTTTGAAATATAGTGTAGGAATATTAAGACGAATACAACAGAAACGACACAGTTGTCGTTAAAGGGAAGCAGTCCTCACGAAATAAAAAAAAAAAAATATGTTGTTGTTGGTACCTCCAATGAACTACTTTCACCGAAAACAAACTTTCAAATCACCAAATAAGCTCGTAAATTTTGGTTGAAAAAGTGTGAATCTGCATGGTGAATATGCTAATGAGCAAGTACTGGCGGAGAGTCAGACGTCACCGAGGCACAACTCTTCCCAGCCGTGTTCTGCTCGTTATCCGTACGCTCCCTAGTTACCCGGATGCATGAAGACGTCGGTGGCTACAACTATTTGATATTGTTTCTACGTTGTGTGTGTGTGTGCGTGTGTGTGTGTGTGTGTGTGTATTGTGTATTATATTTGCACAGTACACGTGTGGACGGTACAACTAGATCTACGGTAGATACCCCGTACGGGGTTTGCCCTTCACACTTTTCCAGTCTATCACAAGCGCAGCTGCAGCCCTGCTGTCGCCGCTCATGCATGTTCTAGTACGTACAGATTGTAGGTAGAAACGGTTCTTCACAGCTACAGGCCTGCTAGTAATAACGGAGGGGCGACCGCATTCAGCGTCGTCTGGTCAGGCTACCTTACATCAGTGGTTTTGCTCGGATCGTGCAGAAAATTTCCCAGGAAAATCCTTTTTTCCGTCCCAGACCCACAAAAGTATCGTGAAAGGTGAGCTGTATAGCTGGGAAATCTCGGTACAACGATGCCGAACATAAGAAACTTAGGGCCTACAAAATCTCGATATCGTGTTGTGACCTACCTGTGCGTGGAGCATTTGAGAAGCGATGTTTTTACGTGGACCGGCAGGCTGTGGCCCTCGGTTATAAGCCGAGAAAACTCCTGAAGCCAGATGCAATCCCGACCATTTGCTCACATGAGTTATAAAACAGAAACACCTCGAGCATCGACTTCGAAGAGAACCGAGGGAAAAAAGCGTAGAGAGGTAAGGAAAGTGGCTAGCTATGTTTCATTTACCGTGGGGCTGCAGCCGGGGTTGGACTGCAGTACAGTGCCACTGAGCTAGCTGCTGCCAGTGCCGACTGGACATGTACATGCACGGCAAAGTGGAGCGAAATCATATCCCTACGACTCCCTGTGTTTACCCTTCCCGGCTCACGTCATATTTTTTTTTTTTCGAGGAAAGGCGATATCTGACTACTTACAGAAATATTGAGATACAAACAATATTTTTTTTTGAAGAATTCGACTCTCTAATGCACAGGTTATCGTTCGCAAAATCAGCTAGACGGAGTATAGTGTGTACATTAGTATGGTAAGAATTCGCGCGCGAGAGTGGTTTCTGCGCCAAGAAGTATGCAACACGGACGGAAGCTAGAAAAGGACCGTGCCTATTTGATGTCAAGTTCATGGTATATTTGGTTTAAAAATACATATAAATTTATGTAAACAATATTAATTTTTCATGAATTATATATATCTATGCTTGAAATGTTTTGTTTGAAATAATAAAACCACAAACTTTCACATTACATGATAAAATTGCAACTAATCATTTCAACACTTAAATAGTTTTTTAGAGGCACAGCTGTCAACTTGGTGAGTAGGGCATGCATGACGTACCATCTTTTTGCCGGCTCTTACACGATCGCTTGCAGGAATTATTTTTCAAAAATCGCGTACGGAGACAGTTTTTCATTTCCACGCGTATAAACTGGTGAAAGGTTATGTTTTTTACTCTTCTTAATTATCATTACAGTGAAAATCTCAGGACTGCTTCCCTTTAAGCCATGTTCCCTATTGTATAATCATACATTTCTTTTTTGTTTGTAAAATCGAACCGGGCCAATCGACGTTCTGCAAGTCTCCTTTCAGGTGTAGCTTCCCTCCCCTTTTTTGCGAAGAAATCCTTGGAATAGTTTCTTGGTTTGTCAAGGAAAAGGGCATATCACCTCATCAGACATCATGTCGTGAAATTCCCTGCTACGTGGAACATAGTCATCAAAGAGAAAATATTACACACTCCTGCACTTTTTATTATGACAACGTATGGGATTCTTGTTTGCGTTTGTATTTGCATATTGTATTCAATACAATGATAACAAGAAATGTAGAAAATCAGAATTATAAATGAAGCATTTTAGCACACATAACATCATCGGACCATATCTAGTAAGTACTTGCATCATTGTTAGATGATGATATTGTCTAATTACTCATCATTATCACTTACCTTTCGGCGGATTGGTGTCATGTTGGTCTCATTGTCTTGACACACGTAGTCATAGAGTTTTCCCACAGGAGCAGGTGTAGCGGGTAGTTGTCTATTTGGCTTTTTTGAGGCTGCATTTCGTTTTTTCGCTATTAACGTGACAGGAATATATTGAAGGAAGACATGTATATGACATTACGAAACATTCTGTGCCACATTCAGACGATAATATACAAATGTTTTGAAAACTGGCTGTTGTGTCTGTTGCCTCTTAATATAGGTATTTTAGCTTCCCTTTGACATAGTAGTGAAAACGTCTTGCCAAGATAAAATGACATGTACTCTTTATACAGGTCTTGTACGGAAAAAAAAAAGTTTAATCAATTGAAAATTCATTAACATTTGCCTTTATAATTGTTTCTATTACGCTTTTGTTATTGTTTCAATCTAAGACATTCTATTTACGATTGGAAAACAAGGAGGTGCTGCGGTAATTATTCTAACTCTACGTAGGTGTTGCTAACTATTTTAATACAGTGCACTCCCGTTATAACGAACACAGTTATAACGAAATTCTGATTACAACGAAGTAAAAATTAGGGCCGCAACGTTGTCCACTCTTTGTATTTTTAGTGTTCATTAATTTTGTTTGTTTATAACAAAGTTTTGATATAACGAAAGAAAACTGCCTGTCCCGAGGACTTGTAACGGGATGAGAATACAAAAACAAAACTATAAAACAAGAGATGTTTGTCAATATGAATTACGTTTACCCTTTGTCCGTCTGATGAGCATCGCACAGATGATGACAGTGAGAATGATGATTATCAACCCTGCTCCTGACGTCACCGAAGCGAACAGTGGAAGGTTTTTGGGTGCTAGTAGGCCTATATCGTCTTCCTCTGCTCGTACCATAGCTACCAAACATTACACGAGAATGACATAATTTTTTTTTTAATTTGCATTTCCGAATTAGCATTTTTCTGAAGAGAAATGAATAAACACAAACTGCCAGTTTGTATACGTTTATATATATATCAAAATATAATGAGCTGAGAGAAAAAAATTCTACAGCAAATAAATGTTTTTATGTGTATGTGTATACACGTATATGTACATAATATGATATATGCAGTCACAGCAAAAGTATTAGCAGAACACATCAGTTAAGTTTTTAGATATCGGACATTCTTTTACAAGTATGAAGCTATATGGTTGAAACCATGCATCATCAATGTGATAAGACAGCGATATAACGAAAGTTGATGATTATAATACATGTAGTAATAAAAATGGCTCTTCTGCTGATATGTTATCATTTATTATGTTATCTTTATGTACCATTTTCTCAAAGTCCACATAAATGTTTAAGAAAACGATTTGAAAGTAATTTCGCTTACCAATACCAAAACAACGTGTCATGCAGTTTTCGACTCCTCCATGGTATTGATACTGATTTAATAGTTAAAATGTCATATAATTTTGTATTGCAATTGTATTTTCTCCCGACGTTTTCACTTAATTTGAACTGCGTTAAACAGGGTTATTGTATTAACCTGCATTGAGTTAAAATGACTTTAGAAAATAGGATAAAACTATTGGTTCAAAATTGGAAAAGTGGGCCTTTCTACGAGTGGTACAGCATGGTACAACATAGGCAGGTTGGGGTAGGTATGGTAATTTTCTTCGGAGAGGGTGGGGTGCAGGGTTGGTTTGATGATCTCCATCTTGAATCCTACCAAGGGATTCTAGAGCTCGATATCAATCTTCTCTAAAGTTCATTTACTATCTAGGATCCTATTCATCCTTACCTGTTCCAAACACATGAAAGGAGCGTTCGTCACTTCCTTCACTGTTCCGAGCGACGCACTTGAACGTTCCATAGTCCCTCTCCGGGATGACGTAGGCAATGTACAGAGAGCAGATAACTGATGGTTCTTGAGACTCATCGTGACGCACGGACGAACGTTGCCATGCAGCATTGCTGGCCACAGGTCCTTCATGATACCAGATGACGTCTGCTTCCGGGTTAGAGTTCACTTGACACCGTAGGGTTAATTCGGTGCCTTCGTCGGCCTTGACGCTGTCATTGTAAGCTAAGATCTCGGGCGGATCTGACATGACGAATGATTTAATCGCAAAACCGAAAGAAAGTCGTGTAAGAACACACATGACGCAATGAATGATAACTGGAGGCTTATAATTATAGAAAAAGTAAACGGTTTAAAGAGAGGAAACGGAATGTATTTATTTATTTATTTATTTACTTATTTATTCATTTATTTATTTATTTATCTATTTACTTATTTATTTTTTTATTTATTCATTCATTTATTTGGTTATTGTATATTCGGTATATTTAGGTCAAGGTTTGCCAGGTGACATTCACATTTATCCATAACTGTCAGTGGTACGAAATTCCGCTATTGCTTGTGTAACACCAAACTCAGGGTAGTGAAAACTGAGGGTAGTGAATCATGTTTATATGAAATCATTGATGACGAATACCAACTTACAGACAATGTTCAGTGTACATGGGTCGGAGCATGATGAAGCACAGGAGGAGATTTTCTTTGCGCAGCAGATCATCTCCGACTCGTGGTCATTTCTTCCAAAGGTCAGATTTACAGCAGCACCACTGGAAGTGAGCGCCGAGAAATGATCGGATGACCTCTGAGTTATCTCGGCTACAGTGGCGCCCTGGTGCAGAAATTCGATGACGCTAAAGGGTCGAGTCCAGTTCGTGGCGCATTTCAAGGTCGTTGGATTACCGGCACGAATCGCCCGACAAGGCGACAAACTGATGGATGCTGCGCAAACTGTGATGGAACCATCAGGACATCATGACAATAAAAGGCTAGATTTAATTGACGAAAATCACATTAAGAGGATAAGTTCATGTCAACATAATTGTGGATTGAATGACTGCAGCAACATATCGGATACATAATTTCAGTGAAAATTTGAGGAAAATCGGCCAATCCGTTCAAGATATGAATGTGCTATAAAGTTTCTGTTCAGGTACTGATGGAAAAGAAGTATACGACATCTTATGATGTCATAATTACTTGTAGAAATAATAAGGAAAATAGCGTGAATTCATTGAAGTGCTCTCTTTTTTTTTTTACTTCAAAAATTCATAACTCTTTGAACGGATTATCAGATTTTCTTCAAACTCTCTCTATTATGTTTCACTAGTTTAGAGGAATTTTCTCAATCCTCATGTGCATTAATATGAAATTGTTCCTTAACATTTGTGAAAAAAAAAATCAATTTTCAATCCAACATGTGGTAGTTATATTTATTTCCATTTAGAAAAAAAAATGATACAGAGTGGAACACGAGTCCGTTCGCCTTTCATCCAATTGGGAAGGACAGATCATTGAACACAATATAAAATAATCAACATGCATGGATGGTTTTGTCGCGGAAAAAAACAACAACAATGCGCACTTTTCAACAGCGTTATATATATTTCTAACAAAGAAGTAATTACAAGGATGGAAAAGAGTGTTCCATTAAAACGCTAAGCTGGTAGGACTTGGAACCCGCAAAAGAAAACAAATGGCAACACCAATATACCAATAAAATGCATTTATGTTGAATTCTAAAATAAATTTGAGCATTGATATATATTATGATGCCGATAATACAGGCATACTACCAACAGTTCTTTTTTTTTTAAAGAATAAAAGCAACTTATATTGTAACATAGCAATGCTATGGAACAGACACTATTCATTTGGCCGTGCCCATGTGTACCATGAACATGTTAAATGTGACCAAAGGAGAAGGCATATGCGGACACACAAAACAACAACAAAACACAGAAATAACAAAAATGGAGAAAATACGCATACGCAGTTGGACAACGAAGAAAGGGAAAAGAGGAGCAATGAAAAATGAAGCAAAATAGGACAAAATGGCGTACAAACCAGTGGACAAAGGCCTTCTTGTATGGAAGAGAGAAAGGGAAAAAAATGCATGGTTTTAAAGGAGAGAAGAAAGTCAAATTGAAATCAACCAGTTTCAATAATAGGTAAGCTAAGATAACTGATTGAAAATCACACAGAAGACAGAAAATAAAGGATGACGAGAGGAAGTAAATGAAATTCGATATTCAACAAAGTCATATTGAAAGTAACTTTGGAAATAGTATTGCTGGTAAAATAATTTGCAGTTGATAGAAAGTACGATTGAAAAAATAAAACAGTAAGCACATAAAAAAGTAAAAGAAAAATATGTCACCGTTTATGTCTGAGTAAGTCTTCAATAAAACTATTTTAACCAATGCATGACAAATTATTGAATGATATTTTTTACATGACAGATTTTGAATCTTCACTTATCTTCTTTAACACCTGTCTTTAACACAATAACACACACATAGACGGATACCATTAAACATTTACATAGATACAATGGGATATCAAGAAGTTAACATAAGGGATAAATTGGAAATATCTATGATTACGCAGTGCCACATGCATTCAGAAAGCTTTACAAAACCGAAATTCCTTGTTTCATGTACAATTTCGATGAAACTGCTACCAGGTTGTTGGAGTTTATTTTTTTTAACTGACGTATTCAAAATTTTAGTACATTACAAATTAAGTCCAAACAAGATGAACAATAAGATAAGGGTGGTTGAAAGGAGAGAATCCAACTTAAATGGTCGGCTCACCTTCTACATTTAGTCGAACTGAGCCCGTAAATATCCCGCCTGTCGTTGTAACCGTGCAGGTATATGTCCCAGCATCAGCCAAAGTCAGCGATGCTATAGTCAGGTTGCCGTCCAGTACTGCGTCATGGGCAATTGAGAGGGTGTACCTTGGGGTGGCGTTGTGTTCGTGACAAGAACCTCCCTTGCAATTGTACATAGCCAAAGACAAAGTTGTGTCGGCGCGGCCCCACCGTAGTTGATATAAACTCTCGCCAATAGACGGGTCGAAGTGGTAGGTGCAAGTGATTACAGCAGTACCAGTCTCGACAGCTACATTGCTGATGCTCGTCGTAAATGTTTGGTCCGACGCTCGGAAGAGTATTACTGCGTTGGACAAATTAAACATTAGTCGTATTAGTGACGGAAGACATTTAGAATGAGCGCCAAAGGTTTTCCTTCCTTCCGTATAGCTTTGGCTTGTTAAGTGAAAACATGTGATTGTGAAACTCCAAAGTATTATCTAATTTCATATTCCGGGCCTGTTTTTTGATTGTCCTGTATAAAAAAAAAAAAAGATATAGTAGACTTGTTTAGGGGATAAACGCTGCATTTTTAGTACACATGTCCTATATACTTGGCACAGATGTTCCCTAGGGCAATTGAAAAATTTTCATCTAAAGAGACACTCTGTATCTATCCAAATAAGCCTTAATTTGTATAATTTATGCAAACATATACATATATGTATATGGTGTATATATATTACAAATTATTACCTATACGAGGTAGTTTTGCGAGGCAATTACAGTTGGTATTTTGCAGGGTCGGGAGTTCAGCGGGCGATATTAGAGCATATCACGAGCATCCGGGTTTTTACATATACAGTGGACTCCCGTTATAACGAAATCCTCGGGACCGGCAGTTTTATTTCGTTATATCGGAATTTTGTTATAACCGAGCAAATAAACAATAGAAATACATAGAATGGATGACATTGCAGCCCAAATTTTTACTTCGTTATATAACCAGAATTTTGTTATAACCGTGTTCGTTATAATGGGAGTGCACTGTAAAACAGGGAGGTGGGAAGAGAAGGAGTGGAATCTAACATCCCTGCTTTGCATGTAAACATTCCGGTCGACCACGAGGAGAAAACATTCAAGGATGTCGCTGCGTGTCGATTACACGCACCGCAGAAGAACGCCGATAAATCAACTCATACAAGGTCGACCACTTCCAGCAGCACTACGCGTCAAACAATGACTAGTCCATTTGTGCTCAATAACTGCACAGTGACCATCAGTTATTACAACTCTCCAAATTGAAACAGAAGCAAAAATAAAGTGTAAAAGCGTTCAGATGTTTGAAGTTCGCCTTACTACATGTGTATCTTTGAAGTTGGAGTTGAATGATATACATTGATGAACGATTTGTCAATTATTCGACACGTTGGTGATGATCTACAGGTAGTCAAATGTGGCTTGATCTATATCATAGTGTATAGCCGTATCCACATATTTTCCTAATTCAACTAGGGGATAGGTAATAATTATGATATTGACTGGCCTTGAGGGAGATACCAGATAAACATTGCCCGCACTGAAATTCTTTCAGTTTGGGCAATATTTTCTGGTATCTCCCTCGAGGCCAGTCAATATTATACAAATATATGTGTATCCAGCAGAAATACCTCATTTGGTAGAAGTATTCTATGGAGTATGTGGAAACAAATTCTGCAAAAATTGATTTCATACCTATGTATATGAACATAGTGAACATAGTAATGGTGCAAAACTCTGCATTTTTGAAAGAATTTCTAAACTATTAAGCACTGGATCATGTAGTACAAGGTTTGAACCTGGGATGGATGTTCCTTGGGTCAAAAGCAAATGATTCGTCTACAGAGACAAACTGTCTCTATCCAAACGACCTGTTATTTGCATAATATGCATATCAATACCTATGCATAGATAATCAGAACGAAAAAAAAATGTCTTAAATCGCATTGAACTTAGTATTCAAAATGCTAATAGAATGAGAAAATATTCTCGCAACAAAACTCTTACAGTTGCTTAAAATGTTTTCATAATTATCTAATTAACTTAGACATTTTATGCATGAATTATGTAAATAAGTATTCAAGAAGTGAATTTTCAAAACATATTGACCTTTAAAATCATATTTACGATCAATTGTATTTTATTACATAAATACTTTGCAGGATGGGAAAATAGCAATCGATAATGACACTCTTTAAATATGATTATGCAAAATATATAACAGTAGGGCCTGCATTAGAACAGCACTGATATATGGAAATCGGAGCAATATTGCTAACAAACGGAACTTTTATTCCTTACAAGCAGTACACAACTGAGGTCATGGTTTAAAAAAATTACCAAAAAAAAAAAAATCACTACCATAGGGAAAGTGTGAATTCTGATTTTCATTGTATTTTGTAGGCAACCAAGCGAATAAGAGGCTTTTTACATTGAACTGATTATAAACTTGTGAAAAATATATGGATGCAGTCGTATCACTGCACACATTTAGAACTTACAAGCTTGAGTTATAAACAAAGTGTGTTTCTGAAAAAAAAAGTTCCCTCAGTATACTACAAACTGCTATGGCATGAAAACTGTGCTAGTAAATTTATACACAATAACATTGTGATAAGGCAATAATTTATGCAAAAATTGTGATGTGAACAATATAAGAGATTTTATACTTCAAGTCAAATAATCTTAGTCTCTGACTTAATTTCAACAATAAATCAAGTAGAAATCATATGTTCATAGCCATAAAGGAGTATATTAGATGGCCTTTACTATTACTAGGATGTGATTTGTTGACAGATCATCACATGCTATTCTCCCTGGTTGTGATTATTTTCCCTTGGGATAATGTAACTCCCTGCGACGATGGCGGTCTAAAGAATGTTATATTCCACCACATACCAGCTAATATCAGTATAGATGATCATGACCCACATGTTCTTGAAGCTTTTTCCAAGAATAACTATGCTAACTGGTTTTGTTTAAAGATGTCAGAGGTAAAAAAAAAAATGCACAGGTAAAAATGTAAAAGGTAAGAATGTCAGAGGTTATACATGTGTGCATCGAAATTAACTTTCATGCGACCCATTATATTAAATGCAATGACGGTGATGACTGTACCATGTCACTGAATTCCAGGTCCTTTCCTACGTATCAAAAGCACTTGAGATTTTTTTTTTCCCGATAATCAACAACAGAATCACTGTCCGGTAGAACATGCACAAATATGTGCTAAGTTTCACAATACTTTGATTCACATTCAAGATGTGGAGATAAAAGTGTAATATAGCACTTTCATTCGAGCTTTAACATTTTTGCAGGAAATTTTCCAGAAATCTCTATTAGGTAACACATTTATTATTAAATTAAAGACAATCCTATAATCATTCCATATATTATATGAGGAGAATAGGGAAATTTTGAGGGTCCAATTGACCTTGATCTTTGACCACTGACCTTTGACAAAATGACCCCTAAATTCCCTAGAAAATCCCTGCTAGTACCAAGTTCCATGAAGACACCTTGAACTTTATGCGAGATACGGAGAAAAAAGTAAAATGTTAATATTTTCGACTGACCTTTCACCTCTTGACATGAAACTTTCGAGAATCTTTTTTTGGTAGTACATGATGCAGTCACTAAGTTTCAAGAAAATACTTTCAGGCATTGCATATAGATATGGGGGAAATAAGGACATTTTTAGAATTGACCTAGACCCTTTTGACCTTTGAAATTTTGCCGATTTTACTTAAAAACTCCTCAATTAATTGTCCCATCATACGTCATCACTGAACCAAGTTTGGTGAAATTTGCTTAATCCAGTCTTGAGTTACCGCGTTAACTGATACAATTTCATGAGTCGACCTTGACCATTGACCTCTGGTATTATATTCGGGTATTAATATTCAAGTAAATTAGGTGGTATTTGCAAAGAGAAATAGTGCTTTGATATTACCAACCATTTCATTTTCAATAAAGGATATGCATACTACTTTGGTGGTTTTTATCCTAAAATGCATATCTTAGACTGTAAGAAAACCTTTGAATATAATGTTTTTACTTTACTTTCTTTAGTTATTATGTAAATTGGGTGCATATGATGGTTCAATTATTCAAATTCTTTTCTCATTTTGTTTTATGGAGTGTTTCGAACGGGTTGCATATCCATCTAGGATGAGATATAAGGGGTTTTCATTGTTTAAAAATGAATTTGCATAAATCATGGAAAATAAGGGATATTTGCCTATAGATACAGCTTGTCTCTTAGATGAAAACCTTCCAATTGTACCGAGGAACATGACATGTGTGCCAAATGGGACATTTGTACAAAGAAATGCAGCGATTGCCCCTTTTTTCACCCTTAGCAAGCCTACAAGTATATATGGAATAATTCGGCTTTAACATATGGAGTGGCATAATTTCATTACTTTGCAAACCAAAATTAACTCTGGACATTATTTAGAAGGTCACTTTGGAAGTCTTCCCATCCCTCTTTTTTTGTATAACCAGTCAAATATCATTTCGATCTTTCAGCAATGGGAGTTGGCATGATCATCAATCTGCACATGGAACAATCTGTTGAAACCTTCAGGACCATATACACTGATATAAAACAGCTATTGATATATATATATATATATATATATATATATATATATATATATATATATAAGCTCTTGAAAATAATTTCACATGAAATTAATCGGCAAAGGAATCGATAGCTACTCTAAAATTTCCCATGATATCCACCGACGTGCATCGATTGAGATTTACGAGAAAACTAATAGTGATGCATTATTTCTTCGTTCTGAAGGATAAACAATAGTTATGTAAAACCTTGAACAAAATCTCCCCACGCGACAATTAAAAAAATACTTTGAATATTAAAAGACAAGGAATTCCTCATGTCACAATACACTACATTAGATAAATCACCAACAAATACATGGAATAGATGCACTGTTCTTATTCATTTTCATCTCTTTCTCGTAATACCACACTTGTAATCTTTTTATCTGTATCGCTGTTATCTTTCTTTGTTGGGTCGCGGTGCTGAGAAAAGTTAATCCAGGAAGTGCAAATTAGCGTCAAATCATTAAGTTTGATATTACTAGTGCTTTGCCCGTCAAAACGTTCCTTCTAGATCACTTACCTTGCAAGTACAAGAAATACTGAAACTGTACGGAGGACCAGCTACACGTAGCCATATTCTTTCTTGCAAAGGAGATAATGTGTCCATTCTATCAGAGGCAGGAGGCAGACACAGAATCACATGACTGAGGCGAAAACAAATTCTGAGCCAAACTGAACTACCTCTTAAGCTTGCCTTCATGTCTCAATAGCTTTTTCAGTCACTGTTTAGGTCTCCGGCCGTCCAATGTCAATGACATATATAATATCTTTTATGAGGATTTCTTTGTCTCAATAGGCAGTAAAAGCAGCAACATTGAAAGTTAGTCGAAGTGCATGTTTTGGTTTTGCTATGCGATTGTGCGATAGGCAATAAATCATCAAAGGCCATAAGCCGTCAAACACGACTAGTCTCTGGTACTGGAATATATCTGCAACAGTATGATCCTAACCAGAGAATGTGTGAAGACAACAAAGTTACAGTAGAAAAGCACCCATCGAGAGCATACCTATGTCCAGTAAATCGTTCCCACTTATATTGTGATAAACAACAACTACAACAAATATACCATGTAGACAGTAGAAGGTGATCGGTATCAACACTAAGATTTAATCATCTGCTCCTTGTGGTATTATCAACTTTTCCTTGAAATTTCATTTAAATCCGTCCAATTTTTTTGAAAGCTATTTTGCAAACTTACATCCAAACTGACAAAGGAATTCAATCTAATAAAATTCAATTTAATCAATTTCAATTCAAATCATATTGATTCAACTTTACCTTATTTTCGTTTAGCAAAATCGCTACAAAATCACAAAGCGTACACACATGAAGTCGACAAACAAATAAATGCCGGAGGTATAGGAGTTTAGTTCTGGTCCCTAATACACATAACACATTGCAGTGTGTGTTAAAACAAACACTGGTATGGCTAAGTATGTATATTGCTGTGTCGCATTTTCCGAAATAACTGTCCATGATAGAGAAAGATGTCCCCTTCCCCTCCTTCACAAATGGGTTTTCCATTTATAGAATTAAAATTGAAGTATCCGGTGAGCAATTTTGTTGAATATTTGCAAAATTTCAGCCATTTTTTTTTTCTTACCTTTTCAACATATTAACGTAACCAAAAAAAAAAATCCTAACAAAAATCTTAACAAAATAGACACGATATCAGAATAAAACTTGCAAAATGAGGGGATGTCCACTCACAATGAATAAATTAACAAGTGAATGAATGAATGAATAAATAAATAAAAACATAAATATCATTGGGGCGGGGACACATCCCCCTTCCATCGTCGCCATTGAAGAGGAAGGATGTGCAATTCCAAACTGTGTTAAAGTTGGCCTTGATTAGCGGCTATACTGTCAAAGTATAAACGGAGTAGGGACACCAAGTACGCGTGTACCTGTCAAAATAGGAAAATCATGGAAATTTCGTTTGTCATGTCACAAAAACGGTATCGTCCCTACCAACTACATCTGCAAATTATCTGAATACTTTAACTGATCATTACATCCAACTCAGCATGATGGTATGGATTTCACTTTTTATGGTTACTTACGGGATATGTATACACACTGATCCTTTGATCGAAACTGACGCATCTTTTATGATATCTCAACATATGAAGTGAAGCACGCAAAGATATTGGCGTATTGATAGGCAAATGCTCGAGTATGTTTCATGTATACACCAAAACTTCCCCATCCCACAGAGTGCTACATACATATTGCTCTGTCCCTTTTTTTTAATATAGTTTCTACGCTGTCATACAGAGTGATCATGCGTGTCCGTCCGTGATGGGGTAATTTAATAGGAACAGGCGTGCAAACAAAGAGAAAGAAAGAACGACAGAACAAACGCATTTGTGTTGTTTACAATTAAACATTTAGAACAAAAAATATATATCATTTTGGTCCTGAATTACACAGAATGCAGTATAAGTTCTAACCCTCCTGACGGTTTTGTTTCTACCTTGCACTAACATGTACATATCTTTGTATGTGCAGGTTGTCTTGAGGAATCTTCGGTGAACAAAAAAAAAAAAATGTTCTGTTTGATTTGTTTTTGTGGAGCGGCATAGCTTGAAAAATTAGAGGAATTGTGCATTTTATGATAAAAGCATCAAATTTCGCACACATGTTGACAATGACATTTGAAATAAATTCGAATATTGGGCCATCGTAAATAGCGCCCTCAGCGGCCATGGCAGCCGTTTTTCAAGATGGCCGCCATAAATGCCATTTTTCGTGAAGATTTTCAAATTTCAGAAGGGAAAATCAATAAGATTTTGTAAATGAGTTGGAAATGACATTCAAAATAAATTCAGATACTGGGCCACAGCAAATTGCGCCCTCAACGGCCATGGCAGCCATTTTTCAAAATGGCCGCCATAAATGCCATTTTTCGCAAAAAATTAAAAATTTCAGAAGGGAAAATCAGGTAGATTTTGCAAACGAGTGGGAAATAACATTCAAAATAAATTCAGATATTAGAGTAGCGTAAATAGCGCCCTCAACGGCCATAGAAGCCATTTTTTTTTCAAAATGGCCGCAATAAATGCCATTTTTCGTAAAAATTTACACATTTCAGAAGGGAAAAATAAATAAGATTTTGCAAAAATGTCGGAAATAGCATTCAAAATAAATTAGATATTGGGCCATCGCAAATTGCGCCCTCAACGGCGATGGCAGGGATTTTTCAAAATGGCCGCCATAAATGACAGTTTTCGTAAAATCTTACAAATTATAGAAGGGAAAATCAATAAGATTTTGCAAACGAGTGGAAAATAACATTCGAAATAAATCTACATTGGGCCATCGCAAATTGCGCCCTCAACGTCCATGGCAGCCTTTTTTTTTTCTAAATGGCCTCCATAAATGCCAGTTTTGGTAAAATTTTACAAACTTCAGAAGGGAAAATCAATAAGATTTTGCAAACGAGTGGGAAATAAAATTCAAAATAAATTTAGATGGAGGGTCATCGCAAATTGTGCCCTCAACGCCAAAGGCGGCCATGCTTAAAATTGGCTGCCATAGATACCACCTTTTTTTCTGAATTTACTAATTCCAGAAGGAAAAGTCAATAAGACCTTGCACTCAATCTAAAAATTTCGTTTGAAATATATCTTGCTCCTATGTATTATGTGATTGTAAATAGCGCCCTCAATGGCCATTGCAACCATTTTCCAAAATGGCCACCATGGATTCCATTATCTTTTATTTCCTGATTTCACAAAAGGAAAAGTCAATAAGATTTTGCACATTATTTGAAAATTATGTTTGAAATAAATATTTGTATGAGATTATTATAATACTGCCCTCAACGGCCATGGCCGCCATATTCCAAAATGACTGCCATTGTCATAATCATTTTGTTTTAAAAAATGGTAATGTCAGAAAGAAAAGTCAACAAATGTGTACATAAATTGAAAATCATGTTTAAAATCAAACAACATATCTAGATTGCATTAACTCTAGAAATTGGTCCTTCGGAAATTTTCAAGAAGAAAAAAATTGCTAATAACGGTTATTGCAGCCATTTTACAGAATGGCTGTCATAGATGCCATTTTTCTTTTATGAAGATGTCCTAATGTCGGAAGAAGACAACTTTTTTTTTCTTTTTGCGCAAGTTGACAATTATATACAAAGAAGTTTAGACATTGAGCCATCATAAGCTGTGTTCTCAATGGGTATTTCAGCTATTTGTCAAACTGGCTACAATACACTCTTCTTCTTTTTTTGTCTTTAATATTTGCTTAACTTCAGAAGGAGAAGACAGTAGAATACTCACAGAGACATTATATAATCTGAAATATGGTGTTAAAGAAATCACTTGAGGAACAACTAAAATAATCACTGCAAATGCTGAGCGATTATATCTCACTAATGATGAATGCATATTTTAGGAGGCAAACATGAAATATTTCCGAAAAAGAGTAACATGAATATCGAGGAATAATGGCGCCATGTATTAACTTTGACAGTAACACCACCATATCATTGAATATATGCGACTATATGACGTGTATCTATTCTAAAATGTAACTTCCTAAATATTCTTAAGATAGATACGAAAAAATGGCCTTTCATTTTACGAAAAATTCTAACTTACTTGCTATGCTTCCATAAAAACACATACCGTTGATATCCATACTGTTAGCCGTCACACGCGAAATACTGCAATTAGAACTAAACTGAAAACATGAATTTTGAACTTACCCATCAATGAAACCTTTTTAAAATTTTAAATTTCTTTGAACACCAGATTGCATTAGATAAAATGGCTGTTTAGCAGTATTCTATTGCTTTCTCCTTCTGGAATAAGCAAATAAAAATAAACGAGAGTGTAGAAGCCATTTTGACAAAGAGCTGCCATAGCCGTTGGGGATGAAGTTCAAATAGTGGCTCAATATCTTCATTTCAAATTCAAATTCAAATTCAAACTTGAATTCATTCGAATATCTTTTGTCAATTTGCACAAGAAATTGTATTGTCTTCTTCTGGCATTATCATATTTTAAAAAAATTAATAGCATCTAAAGTGGCCATTTGGAAAATGGCTGCCATGGTCGTTGATGGTGCCATTTGTAATGACCTCATATATTATTTTCTTTTCAATATGATTTTCAACATATGTACAAATTTAATTGATTTTCCCTCTGAAATTATAGCAAATCTTTCAAAAAAAAAAAAAAAAAGCAGACATCCATGGCGGTCAGCATGGCCCTTGAGGGCGCCTTCTAAGAAGACCTTCTACTTAAATATATATTTGAGCATAATTTTCAACATGTTTGCAAAGTCTTATTGACTTTTCCTTCTGACATCACCAAATTTTTGCAAAAAAAGGGCCAACCATGGCAGCTATTTTGAAACTTGGCTGCTATTGCTGTTGAGGGTGCACTTTTGGATGGCCTATTATCAAATTCAGTTTGAATGTAATTTTCCACTTTTTTGGAAATTCTGATTGACGTCTGGAACACTTTACGAAAAAAAGACATTCATGGTGGCCATTTTGAAAAATGGTTTTAATGGCCATTGAGGGGGCAATTTGCAATGGCCCAATATGTTTACCTTTGAATGTAATTTCCCACCTGTTTGCAAAATCTCGTTGGCTTTTCCTTGTGAGTTTAGTAAATCTTTTCAAAATATAGCATTTATGGCGGCCATTTTGAAAAATGGCTGTCATGACCGTTGAGGGCGCAATTTCCGATGGCCCAATATCGAAATTTATTTTAAATGTCATTTTCCATTTATAACCAAAATTTCATTGACTTTTCCTTTTGAAATGAGCATTTTTTTTTATGAAAAAGTGGCACTTATGGTGCCCATTAAAAAAAAAGAAAAGAAAAAGAAAATGGCTGCCATAACCATTGAGAGCGCACTTATCTGGATTTATTTTGGATGTAATTTCCTGCTTGTTTGCAAAAAAGATAAAAATTGGCTTTCCCTTCTGAAATTTGCATTTTTTAACAAAATATGGCATTTATGGCGGCCATTTTGAAAAAAATTGCTACCATGTCCGTTGAGGGCGCAATTTCTGATGGCCCAATATCTGGATTTATTTTGAATGTAACTAACATTCATGGGCAAAATCTTATTAACGTTTCCCCTTTGAAATTTGCAGAATCATTGAAGAAGTGGCACATTATACAGCCATTTTGCAGCATCCAATTTTGAAAAATGGCTGCCATGGCCGTTGAGGGCGCTATTTCCGATGGCCCGATATCTAGATTTATTTTGAATGTAATTTCCCATTTGTAACTAAAATTCTATTGACTTTTCTGTCCTAAGATTAGCAAATTTTACGAAAACATGGCATTTATGGCAGCCATTTTGAAAAATGGCTGCCATGGACGTTGAGGGCTCTATTTACGATGGCCCAATATCTAAATTTAATTTGAACGTGATTGTCAACCTGTATACGAAATTTGGTGCTTTTATCACAAAATGCACAATTGTTCGGCTATGCCGCTCCACTATTTTGTTTTGTTTTTGTTTTGTTTTTGTTTGTTTTTTAGAATTATACGCATGAGAAAGAAAAATACGAACGAGATTTCCTAGAATCGTCTCACGGTCAACAAAGCGAAGCAGACTTTTTTAAACTTCGGTTGTTTTTATATCTTCATTGTTTGTGATATTGTTCCTTATGAAGTGTAATACAATGAAATAACAGACCTGCACTGAACTCTCACCTGTATCAATGGCATATTGCAACATTTATTAATTAAATGTTCTGATAATAATGAAGAATACTTAAGGGTCTATTCCATGTTTCATTTTCCTTTGAATAGTTCCTCCTCATAATCAAATTTTCTATCTGAATAACCCCCGTCAGCCCCCCCCCCCCAAAAAAAAGAGTCATATTACACAACACAGTCATAGCAAAAAGTAATACGGCTGAATAGTTTTACAAATAAACACGCACACACACACACACACACACACACGCACAAGCATGTCTTTGCTCTCACGGGGAATAGAATAGGGATCATTCCACGATACCGACACCCACGAGTCATACAGCTCATGAGCTAGACACTAGGGAAAAAAAAGGCCCACAAGTTCGACACTTTTGTAAAGCAAACAATGTCCTCTATACAGGGTGGCCCAGAAAGAACGGGACACCTAAGATCTTTATTTCAGCAATATTGTAGCCTATCCGATAGGCGTCGGGCTGTATCGATACTAGACTGATCGCTATGTCGGGCTGTATCGACTGATCGCTATGTCGGGCTGTATCGATACTAGACTGATCGCTATATGGAGACGGACATGCGCGAGGGCTTCAGCCATGTCCGTCTCCATATAGCGATCTGTGTAGTATCGATACAGCTCGACGCCTGTCGGATAGGCTAGCAATATTGTTGCAAATATGTCATTATTTCGCATACTTTTGGAAAGGCAATTTTTTCCAATACGTGGAATGTGGGGCGGAAGGTGTACTTGTCACTGTCCGATATTACTGTGAATAATGTGAATGCCATTGTGAATATCATTGTGAATGCTACTTGTTCTATGGCAAGCCGAATTCTCGCTGGTTTCGGTATCGCTGAGAGTGCAAAATGATCACATTTTGAAAATTGCAAGGGTTGACAAAAAACTCCTAGAATCATAACACATTAACCAAAGTTAAAGAACTTGGTGTCATTCTGTTGGAAAAAGAATGGCCTTTCCAGCAGTGTGTAAAACAATGACACATTTGCAACAGCATTGCTGAAATCAAAGATCGTAGGTGTTCCGTTCTTTCTGGGCCACCCTGTATAGTTCGAAACTTTAAAAAAAAGGGCAAACGAGTTCAACAATAGGCGAAAACGGCCCACGAGACCAACATCAAATTACGAGGATAAGTGTGCCACTCTCGTGGATCTTGTTTGCCTTACGTGTCGAATTCGTGGGTCTTTTTTTTTTTTTTTTTTGCCAAGTGTCCAACTCATGGACTGTTGTTTTTTGTTGTTGTTGTTGCTTTGCTTTAATTTAGTTAAACTCATGGACCGTACTCATGATCCATATAACTCGTGAGCTGTCGAACTCGTGACATGAACACGATTTGATATAGGTTATACTTTAAACGACATTGACCCCCATCACTTAATGTACATGACTGTATTTGCTTTATTCAAAATAAGTTCTTGTTGCATGTATTTTTTTTTCTCAGCATCTCTAATGTCGGCGTCTACATGTCAATGTTGTATAGATTGATTTTTCATGTTCAAGAAATGTTTTCCCAAGGTAATGTGAAATTTCAATATGCCATATCTTCCTTATTTATTTACTTTTTTGAGGGGTCGTTTTTTCAACAATCTGTAGGGATATTTTGTTCTCTTTTTTATATAGAGTATATAAAGTATAAGTAGAATTTATGTAACTTGGGGATGAGTTTCCTCTGTAACCGTGGACATCGTGAGTGACAGTCCGTCTGCTCGCTGCACTGAGCCAAAACAGCTCCTCGCAGACATATAATCATGCCTATTCATCAGTGATTTGAAATTACATGGAAGCATCCTAGAACTCTCTCTGAAAAAAAAAAATCGAGTGAAAATGTTCACTCTTGAAGGAGTTAATAATAGAAAAGAATGAGTTTAGAGTGAAATTCGATTGAGTTTTGAGTAAAAATGTTCATATTTACTGCTTTTGGAGTGCTCTCAGTGATCACTCCAAAATCTTCGAGTGCATTTAAATACCTTTAGATAGAAGCTAATCTCGTGAAACTCCTGTTCATTCTTAAATTTGAACTTCACGAGCATGACGAGAGTAAAATGGCAGCCATGTGTACAGTCGCATCAGACGCTGTGCACAAACGAGCCTAACAGGGAAGGTTGATTGACACATTTGAGAAAAACAATTTCGACTACTGTACATTGAAACTGATTACATGAATACTGTTTGTCTTGTTTTAATTCATTGGTATCTTATTGGTTTACTTTTGCGGGACTATGTGAGATCATTGTGTACCAGTCTTTTCATTGATGCATTGTATGGTTAGTGTTTGGGCGTTGTACGTTGTACGTATAGGTTTTCTCCGCTAGTTTCATTGTTTTGTGATTCAATTTCATATTTAAAGCATTTTCTTTTGTCAAATTTGGTCAGTCATCAAAATCGTTTCTTCGTTCAAATCGACTAATTTGGCAACCGATTTCCCATTTGCGCATCCTAATTCAGTAATGTGCATACATTCTCGGCAATGATTATTCAACTTTGTCTCCACCTCTCACAAGCTCTTTTTAAGTGTTTTAGTATTTTTAAAGTTTTTCTTTTAAAGTAATTTCTGACATGGGCAAACGAGTTAATAAAAGAAATATTCACCTTAAACCTGTACAATGTTCATTAAAAAATATATTACTTGTACTGCATTTTAGATTTAATGTTGAAAACGTCTACATGTGGCTGACACATGATTTGATTTTGATTTGATTTACCGAGAACATAGGACTCTCCTTTATTTCTTTCTACCTTTACAGTATAAAACAGTTAAAAAAGACGAAATGTAACATAGTTCACAATACAATTCACAAAGGGATGACATTATAGGTCATCATGCAATAAACTATAGTACCAAGTCAGACTTTTGAAAAAGTCAGACTTAAAAAAAAAGAAGAAGAACAAGAACAAGAGGGGAGAAGTGAAGTAAAGTGAAAGAAAAAGGTGTCCCGTAAAAGCCTCGAGGGCTTGCAGTGATGGGATCACCTGACTATAAGGAGTTGGAAAACACGCAAAATAACAGAAAATGCAATGCAGTGTTGGGTAAATTAGACAAATAGGGGATCAAGTGTGAAGAAATGTGAAACTAGTATTTAGCGAGGAGAAATATTTAAAGTTGTTTTTTTAAAAGACCTGTTAAATTGTGAATTTCGAATACTGGACGGTAGTGAATTCCAATTGACCGGACCAAGGTGACGAACTGATTTTAAATGGATGTTTGTTTCCATTTTCCAGCGGTGGAATTTGGATGACTGACGGGTGTTGTTACTATGCACTTTATCATTCAAACAAAACATTTCGGAGAGGTAAGGGGGAAGGCTTTTGGTAAAATACCTGTGCATCAAAGAAGCAACTTGTAAGACATTGCAGTCTTGGACATTCAATGTGTGAAAGCGGTGGAACAATGGTTTTGACGGAGCAAGATAATGAGTGTTCGCGCAAACGCGGAGTGCTTTCTTCTGGAGTCGTAGCACTCTTGACACTTTAAAGGGATGTAACGAAGCCCATAACACATTACAATACATTATATGAGGTAAAAAAAAGCGTTGTATAATAACAAAAGGACATTACAAGGCAATATATTTTTCAGATTATTCATAACTCCGACAACCCGGGATACTTTACCACAGACAAAATTTATATGAGAATCCCACGTCAAGCAGTCATCGAGTTGTACCCCAAGGTATTGGACAATAGAGCATTGCTCTATCAAAGTATTATTAATATAAAGTTGGACATTATCATAACATGATCTTCTATTTTGCCTGTTTCTGTAGACAGAAAATTTCGTTTTCAAGATATTCAAAGATAATTTATTACAAACAAGCCAATTATACATTCTATCCAAATCAATATTAATCCTACTGACCAAAATCTCAAAATTTTGATGGTAGGCAATTAAAGTCGTATCATCAGCGAATAAAACAAAGTCAAAAAATTGTGAACAATTGACCAGATCATTTATGTAAATCAAAAATAATAATGGTCGCAGAATCGAACCTTGGGGTACACCTGATGAAATAATTTTGGGATTGGATGAGTGACCTTGATACACAGAAAACTGTTTCCGGCTACTCAAATAACTTTTGAACCAAAGATAGGGTATACCTCTAATGCCATAATACTGTAACTTTGATAACAATATCGAGTGTGACAAAGTATGGAAAGCCTTCGATAAATCCATGAAAATGGCGACTGCATGTTTGTTAATGTCAATATACTTCAAAATTTTATCGTATAAATGAATAATTGCAAATTCAGTGGAACAATTTTTCCTAAATCCATACTGTTGAGAAGTAAGCAAACTATTCCTTGTCAAATAATTATACAGTCTATTATGAACAAGTCTCTCGAGTATCTTAGAAAATAGTGGCAATACAGAAATTGGTCTATAATTCCCACAGTCAGACATAGAATTCTTCTTATGAACAGGTATTACTTTAGCTAGTATCATTTTCGACGGGAAAATACCAGTTTGTAAAGATAAATTACATATACATGTCAAAGGTTTACTTATAAAATTAATTGGTTTAACAATATCAATAGATACATTATCATATCCCGGACTTTTACTTTGATTGATGCTCCTGATGACATCGATAATTTCATATTCAGAGATGGGATTAAAGAACATTGATTTATCGAACATTTTCGGCATAAACCTGGAAAAATTCACATCGGTAACAGGGAGTGATCGTGATAATGAGGTACCAATACTCACAAAAAAAATCATTGAATGTGTTTGCAATATCGGAAGAATCATGTAATTCTTTGCCGTTATAACAAATACCATGTGATGCTTTCTAATATTTCTACCAAGTAAGTCATTCAAAAAAGACCAGGTTTTTTTTTAATGTTGCCTTTAAATGCATGGAATTTATCATAATAATACTTTCTTTTCGCAAAATGCAAAGACGAATTAAGTTTATTGCGATATCTTTTATAACTAATTTCATTTTCAACAGTTGGTCAAAAATGAAATCGCTTAAAAAGAGTATTTTTCCTTCTAATAGAATTGAGCAAAGCTCGGGTTATCCATGGTTTCTTCAAATTTTTGTGAATCTTAGGATTTTGCTCTTTCAGGGGCATATGTTTATCGCAAAGAGACAAAAAACTATAAATAAACGTATCATATGCTACATCAACATCATTTGAGGTTAAAACATCGGTCCAATCAGTGTTTTTCAAATCAGAAAGAAAGAAATTAATTGTTGAAGAGGTTATATTTCGCGAAGATGATTTCTGACTGGGTAAAACCTTGGAATGAATTTTGATGCTAGACATGTGAAAGATTGGGAAATGGTCGCTAGAGTCTGATAACAGTATTCCAGATAAACCGTTTTCGTTAATAACACTAGTATAAACATTATCAATAAGAGTTGCAGAATCCTTAGTTACACGGGTTGGTTTATCTATCACAGGAAATAAACCATGAGAGTATAATGAATCTAAATGCGTTTGTACATTGGGATGTGTATCATACTGTAATAAATTCATTTTGAAATCACCCATAATGTAAATATGTTTGGAAATATTACGCATTTCGTTTATGATACTGTCAAATTCACTAAGAAAATCCTTTTCATTACTAGAGGGATTGCGATATATTACACCAACAACAATATTTTTGTGATTTTGAAATTCAAAACTTACAAATAAAGACTCCACACCTTGGACATGAAATGATATACTGTTTATCACTGAAACCTTCAAGTGATCTCTAACAAACAACGCAACTCCACCACCGCGTCCGGAAATTCTATTAGAATTATATAAAGTGTAACCATCTAAAGAAAACAAACTACCATTGTCAGTCATCCATGTCTCACTAATCCCAATAACAGAAAACGGGAAATTCAACATCGTCAAATCACCAATTATATTATCAAAGTTTCTCTTAAGACTCCTCGCATTGTAATGTAATAAACTAAACTGAGAAATATCATGATGTATTTTACAAAACTCATTGAGATTTATGTACGAACAATCAAAATTACTGTCAAAATCTAAATCACTATTTACAGCTCTATCCATAACAAACAAATACGAACAAACAGAAATGAACAATTGATAATTACACCTCACTCTAGTCCAGTCGGTCCAGATCGCTTGAGTTCCTCACTGGTACTTTCCGACCGTCTCTCGTCAGTGAGAAGATTCTCCCATCAATGGACCACGTGTGCCTGGTGTTCTGGTGAGAAGATGCTTTGGAGAACAGGTCTTGTCGCGATGTCGTCAGATCCTCACGGATGACGATACCAGATCCCTTCAGTTTCGATTTGGCAGCGAACATCGAGCGACGGGCATTGTATCTCGCAAACTTCACGATCAGGGGTTTCGGACGTGTAGACTGAGACGGTGCTGTGGCCGATGAGCGTTTCGGGGCGATCCGGTGGCTGCGGTCGAGGTAGTGCTTGTCCAGGTTTACACCCATCTTGGCTGCCAGAGAAATGACGAGGTCATCGGTGTCTTCACCGTGGTGCTCAGGAACGCCGTAGATCCTCAAACATTGGCGGCGCGAGTACTGCTCCTGCTCGTCGAGTGATGCTTCGAGATCTTTCACCTTCTTTGTCAGCTGGTCACAGGACGTAGCAAGACGTTCGATCCTTTGTTCGCTCTTCTGGAGCTCCAGCTGGAATGCTGAGTGTAGCTCAGTCGCCAGCTTTTTGTAGAGGCCATTATAAACAGCCGGGGACGATGGAAATGAATATAAACAGATGAAGATCAGAAAGCTGTGTGATGATCATGATTAAGATAAAAATGTCCGATGAAGATTGTAAATGCAACATGATGATCATAAAGAAAATAAAGATGTAAATTACAGATAAAGACAGCCATGAAATGACATGACTAAAAGAGGGTTTTATATTGGAGTTTATGAATATGTTTATCAAATAGAAAACAATATGGATGTTCAAATAAACAAATGGTGATCATGATGATGAAATACAAGGTAAAAAGCAAAATTTACATTCAATGACTAGCTGGTGAATGCTTAATGCCCAGACACGAAATTGAATGCCCACATCCAAATTTGAACTCGTGACCACTAATTTGGATACCTTACAACGAATTTAAATTTGACGTGAAATCGTTTGACCAAAGTCACTGCACCGCTTGAAACGTGCGAATTTGAATGCACATAAAGTAAAAATGAATATTATCTTTACAAAAATTGACCGGAAAACGTATATAAAATGTGGTTTCATTAAGGAGTATATTTAGATTGTCGTTGCGTGTTGTTTGGATGCTCTGCTGATTGGACCTTGTAATTTAAGATTTCTCGAAATGAAAAACCAAGAATGCATAAACACATAACAATACAGAAACATTAAACATAATGAAATCCAATAATCCTGTATTGTGCCTACCTCTTTGCTTGTTTTATAAGAACCTTTCACGCCTCACTGCCCCCATTCTCAACATATTACTCCATTCGTTAAATCTATAATCAATTTTATTCCCTTCATTAAATTGATTGCTCAAAGTATATAGGAATTTTATCATCTTAGAATGAAACTGAACACCGCATACAAGCTTATCGGTGTTATTGCGTGAATTTGATTGCACAAGTAGAAAAATGCAGTGTTCGCATTTGGTAATTGAACGAACATGCGTGAATTTAATGTTCTTCCTGTACCTTTCTTTTCCTCATCTCTTTTTCTCCCTACACTTAGGATGGATGTGTGTAAGTGTGTGTGTGTGTGTGTGTGTGTGTGTGCCTGCCAACAAATTAAGCAAAGATATGTTTTTGTGTTTGATAACAGATGATTTAGACACACATATGTGTTATATCAATTTGAACTAATTGTCTGTATGTATGGTTTAATGTCACAATAAACGTTGGTTGATTTTATGTACATTTTTTTATCTTTCTTTTCTTTTTTTGAGGGCTCCAGCCACAGGCGCACAATTGCTTCTTAAGTGTCTTAGTATGTATTTGTTTCTTTGTAATGACCTGTAAGTTGTATATTGCTTATATTTTGCCAGATGTTATGAATGAATGAATGAAATAGAGCTCCCATAAATTAAATTGATCTCTCGGACTCTGAATTTGAATGCCCAAATATTTTTGCTTGAGTTCTCTGAATTTGAACGCACATTCGTAATTTGGCATGACAAAAATATTAAATTTACTTGGAATACATGTACTCACTAAATAATTTTAAAGTTTGATGAAAACTCGAGTAAAGTCGGACAAAACTAAAAACAATATATATATATCCGTTGGGTATATATCCGTCGGGAATATATGGTTTATTGAGGATCGAAAAGTGCTTAATGCTGTAAAGCAGAGCAGAGCAACCGTCAAGCATGACAATGAGGTTAAGTGCTACTACGGACTCGCGGGGGGTACCTTCAAGGACAGATATAGGAACCATGTTAAATCCATCGAGAACGAGAAATATAAAAACGAAACCCAACTCTCAAAATACATCTGGAGCCTGAAAGACAAACGTGCAAACTTCACACTGACATGGGACATCCAAAAAAAGTCAAACTTAACTCTAAGAAGGAGTGGCATGTGCAACCTCTGCCTCGATGAGAAGGCCATCATCATCAGAGACAAAACAGCACTCAATAAAAGGTCCGAACTTATATCCAAATGCAGACACCGGAAAAGAAAAACCATCCATGCGTCAAACCGATCCACCGCGCCATACGCCTATATATATATATATATATATATATATATATATATATATATATACGTAAGTAGAGTGTGAACTGCAATATGGCTGACAGTGCTCAACTATATAGGAGCCCATGTAGTACAATGTATAGTAGGATGGAAGGCGTTGCTTTTTTAGTGACTTAGCTGGACAGTCTGTTTCGGCCGAAGCCTCGTCAGCAACTAAGTCAGTTTCTTGTTAAAGTACAGTGTAAGACATACGGCTCTGGTGCACTCAAGCAAGCAAACAAAAGATACAAAAGATACAAAAGATACATGCACGTGGCTACTTAACAGCACAATAAAGTTGATAATGACACTGGTACTGGGCTTAAGGCAAGGGTGATACACTTGTATGGCTTAAATTGTTACATGTGGAGGCCGGGGGGGGGGGGGGGGGAACTAACCAAGCTCTGCGAGGGAAAACTTTTTCTTATGTTTACATGTTGAAATGAGTTCTGTTCTTGAGTTCAGGATTGCTGGTTTGTTGGCCGTGATGATGTGGTATTTCTCCCATAGACACAGGTTGCAACGGTTTGTTTTGGGCGAGTACGGTTGGGCGTGCCTGACGATCACTAAAAAAGCAACGCCTTCCATCCTACTATACATTGTACTACATGGGCTCCTATATAGTTGAGCACTGTCAGCCGTATTGCAGTTCACACTCTACTTACGTACAACCGCTCCCTCCGTTGAGCACTCTAATCTGCAACCTGAGGATGGAAAAGTTTTGCTTCAAGTACAGCACGAAGAACATACCAGTGCCGCCTGATAGCGAATACATCAAGAGACTGATACAGAAAGTCGAAGACTTCATAAAACGTCTACGATGGCGAGCATTCTTCTTCTTAAACCAAGACTCAAAGCCCGACTACAGAGAAACATACGGATTCAGAAGCCAAAAGTCACCTCCTTCTGTCCCTCAGCTGAAACCCTTCGAAGATGACTTGCTCAAACTGATTGAAGATGTCAAATTCCGCAACGTCAACTCACCATTCCAGAACAAACTAAAGGAGGACCTGAGAAGGATACGCAGCGAGAAAAACATCTTGGTGCCTGCCGACAAAACAAACAACTACTACTCAGTCACTCCCAGAGAATACAAGAAGTTGATGAGAGATAATGTCACAACCACATACAGGAGGTCAAACCACCAAACAGAGCACAGCACGAATGTAGAGGCCAAAAGGATCGCCGACAATCTAGAGCTTTCCGACAGGATCCAGGTTCTAGCCCCGAAGCAAGCATACATCACACTGAAAGACCACAAAGACAATTGCCGGAATCACCCTACATGCAGGCTCATCAAACCAAGCAAGAGTGAAATCGGCATCATATCGAAGAGAGTGCTGGAGAGAATCAATGGCAAGGTCCTGGAAGCGACGAAGGTCAACCAATGGAAAAACACCACCGCAGTCATCAACTGGTTCAAGTTTACCCCGACAAGACAAAACTCCACATTCCTTTCGTTCGACGTCGTCAATTTCTACCCGTCCATTGACAGGAAACTGCTCAATAAAGCCATCAAATACGCAAAAACATTCACCACGATCACACCAGCCGAAGAAGAGATCATCTTCCACGCCAAGAACACCCTCCTTTTCCATGACAACGAGCCTTGGCAAAAAGCAAACGCAGACGATTGGCTCATACGATGGAGCTGAAACATGCGAACTTGTGGGTGCATACATACTAGGAGAAATCGGCACCATAATCCACAAAGAAAACATCGGGCTCTACCGAGACGATGGTCTTGCCATTATCCACAAACCCCGCAGAGCGGCCGAGAACACCAAAAAGATGCTCTGCGAAAAATTCAAAGAGTTCGGGCCACAGATAACGGCCAGTGCAAATGACACCATCGTCGACTTCCTCGATGTCACATTCGACCTCACCAAGAAGGAATTCAAACCGTACTCGAAGCCAGGGGACTCACACCTATACGTACATACAGAATCGAATCATCCACCCACCGTCACCAAGAGAATACCACAGTCCATCCAGACCCGCCTATCCAACATCTCCAGCAACGAGGAAATCTTCAACAGCACCAAACCAGACTACGAGAACGCACTACACGAGGCGGGACACCAAGCAACATTGACGTACACCCCCAAGGAGACCAACAGCTGCAGAAAAGAAAAACAACACCATAGGAAACGAAACATAACGTGGTTCAACCCCCCATTCAGCAGACATGTTAAAACAAATATCGGGAAGAAGTTCCTAGCCCTCGTCGAGCACCACTTCCCTAAAGGACACCAGCTCAGCAAAATATGCAACAGGAACACTCTGAAAGTAAGCTACAGCTGCATGGACAATATGCATACTATAACAAAGGCACACAACAACAAAATAACCAACAACAGCCAAGAGCAAGCCACGGACTCCTGCAACTGCAGAAAGAAGGAAGATTGCCCGATCCCTGGGAAATGCACAGCCAGGAACATCATATACAAAGCGAAGGTAGCGACCCCAGACGATGAGAAAATATACATCGGCCTCACCTCAACCTCCTTCAAATCCAGATATGCTACACACAAGGCAAGCTTCACAAACAGGGAAAAGCGACACCAGACAGAACTGAGTAAATACATTTGGGGACTGAAGGATGAAGGCACTCCCTACTCACTCACATGGAGGATCGTCAGGCACGCCCAACCGTACTCGCCCAAAACAAACCGTTGCAACCTGTGTCTATGGGAGAAATACCACATCATCACGGCCAACAAACCAGCAATCCTGAACTCAAGAACAGAACTCATTTCAACATGTAAACATAAGAAAAAGTTTTCCCTCGCAGAGCTTGGTTAGTTCCCCCCCCCGGCCTCCACATGTAACAATTTAAGCCATACAAGTGTATCACCCCTGCCTTAAGCCCAGTACCAGTGTCATTATCAACTTTATTGTGCTGTTAAGTAGCCACGTGCATGTATCTTTTGTATCTTTTGTATCTTTTGTTTGCACCAGAGCCGTATGTCTTACACTGTACTTTAACAAGAAACTGATTTAGTTGCTGACGAGGCTTCGGCCGAAACAGACCGTCCAGCTAAGTCACTAAAAAAGCAACGCCTTCCATCCTACTATACATTGTACTATATATCTATATATATATATATATATATATATATATATATATATATATATATGTAAATCTTCCATTTTTATCAATGTGTTGTCATCGCTGTAATGCAACAATTCGTAATATCACAGTAAGACAACGATACAGAGAAAATACAGAGAGAGTTAATCATATTATTTTTTATTTTTCTATCACTATGAAGGCCAGGGTGACAGTAGCCTCAATATTATAGCATGTCATTAACAAACGGAAGGAGTGTGTACTTTTCATTTAAAACACTATTTTGCTTTGAATAAAAAAAACACCAACAAATATATAAAAGAATAAATATTTCATTTCATAAAGTTCATCGAAAAATAAAAGTTTCAATCTCAACTGCATAAAATGCAAGGCAAATACGGCTACGATGTCCTTGCTTACAAAATGTCTATTCGTTTGTACGTAAAACTTTACTTGGAAATTATTTTGGTCAATAATTTACCTCTGATCCTCTTGTACTAACAACGTTTCAGCAATTGATGCTACTTGAGGATATGAATCCTTAACTCATCATCTTATAATAAAAAAAAATTATTTTGATTTTTATTCATATTACCAGTTTCGAAAATAAGTAGAATGTATTTGCAAATAGGCTTATTTAGCATCGAAGGACCATCATTTCTCTACACACCAGATAACTGCACCGAATACGTTGTCCATAGCAATTCAATTGTTAAATACTGCAGCCTTACTGTACGTCTTTGAAATGAAAAGAAAATCATGTGTGTTTTTTTTTTTACAGTATTTATTTGAGGCAACTATTTGACACAATTATACTCTTATTCTTCTACATCTTACAAATATAAGACTAACAGCACAAGGTAATAATGAAAAAAAATGTTGAGTCATTAACCCTATCTGTGCCAGCGAGTCAGATGTGCAGAAGTTAAACATGAAAAGCAAAGTAATGTGATAAGAAGAATCAGCACATTTGGAATGCCTAGAATAATGACAGCACACACAGACACATAACAATGATTGGATCAATAATCAATGATTGGATTCCATTATCTCAAACAAACTCATAAGAGGGTAAACAATAATTGGAAATGCATACAGTCATAATACACACACACACACATTATATATACATACATGTATACATATGTTATACATCTATATAATTATAGAGAGAGAGAGAGAGAAAGAGAAAGACAGAGAATAAAAGGAATTTTAGGATACAAGAAGAAAGACTTAGAAGGAAGAAATGAGAGATTAAGCTTTGAACATTATGAATGCTATATTTCTATCGTTTGGTCTTGTTTCCTACTTATCATTTGCTAGAAATTCTAGTAATTCTATTCTCCCATTGGAGAATAAAGCTTCTTCTTCACTTTCTTTCTTTCTTTCATTTTATTTTCGGGGGGGGGGGTGCGTAGGCGAACGTGACAAACGAAATAATGTCCCATATTCGTGTTCAGTGATACCATATCTATAATCATGCTTGCCTAGTTCAGACAATACACGTATGTAGAATGAAGATTGCTTGAATTCCCCGACTCAGATTTGAATGACTATTTTAGTAGTTTCTAGTGAGTCTATTCTCCGAAAAGACTTTGCACTGTAATTTGGTGCAAATAACACCTTTTTGGGCTGTGATAAGTGAAAAGCTTTGATACCTATATCGCTCGCAGCACTGAATCAGCAATCAAATTCAATATCCGGTCATTCGAATTCACTATCGGAACATTCAAATTCACTATATCGATATCGAAGCATTAAAATTCACTGTTGGAGCATTAAAATTCACGATCGAAGCATTCAAATTTTAGAGAGGAGCACGCATTTCAGCAATAAGCATTCAAATTCATGTCAAGCTGGCGACGGGATCTTGTCAGTCATTCAAATTCGTGAATAGGCAACCATGTTCCAAATAACTGCATTCAAGTATAAGAAGTCCTGAATTTAGTTAGTTTGGGCCCGTGTATGTGTGTCTTTTTCATTTGGCTTTGAATATATTGGGATCTTTGATGAAGGTTATTTGTTTTTCAGTATAGAGGTCCGCCTGTTCATTGAAAACTTAGAACTCGGGCTTCAGGAAAGGAACATACAGGCACATGTCCCTCGCATAAGACATAAAATGGAGGCCTCAAGTGTGAGATGGTCACAACTCATGTACGTAAAAGATCCCACTTCATTTTTTTTTTTCATGGCAAAAAAAGCAGTGTGCTTATCCCGGTGAAGTGGTCCCACCTTACATCCAACTGGACCCCATAGAAGACCAGCTATTGCAGCTGAATATAGGCTATCCAGCCATCTTCTTAGATGGAAAATGAAACAAACAAACAAACAAACAAAAATATGGCACTGTATAGGCCTACAGACGAGCATAATACGGAAGGTTGTTTGACACCTTCGTAAAAAAAAAAAAAAAAAAACCAACAATTTCGACTACTTCAAACTGATAACATGAACATTATGTACGTCTTATTTGTTGTCTATTGATATCAAGCTTTATTGGTTTACTTTTGCGGGACTATATGTGAGGTCATTGTGTGTCCGTTTGTCTTTACATTTATACATTACCATTATGTGATTAGCGTAAGGGCGTTGTCAGCATGCATCAAGAAATATTAGTATTAGATTGTCGTTGTGTTGTTTGGACACACTGCTGATTGGACGTTACAATTCAGAATTTCTTGAGATGAAAAGCAAAGAATACATGAACAGAGAGTAATGTAGAACCTTTACACAATAATAATCGCACTTTATCCAAGAATTCATTGGTTGTGTATGTCATTTCTCCTTTCTTCAAAAAGTGTACTCAATTTTCCTCGTTAAAATGATTTGAAATCTGAAATATCCTGAAAATGAAATTAAACGCTCTAAACAATTTAGCTTATCGGGACTATCAAATGACTATCGCTTGAATTTGAATGCCCGAGTAGGAAACACAATGCTCGCATTTGGAAATTGAACGCCCAATCGTAAATTTGATTTAACGAAAAAGAAAACGAAATAGAAAGCCCACCAATGAAATTGATGGCTCGGATTCTGAATTTGAATGCTCGAATATTTCCACGTGCGCGCGCTGTGTCATTTTGAATGCACGTTAAATGAATTTGAATGACAAAAGTATGAAATTGACCTGGACAACCAATAAACAAAAGTGTACATTCAGATCGTTCAGGTTCAATTCTTCAAATGCAACAGCTCCGTCGTGTGGGAGGGGCTACCCGTTCCCGCACCCTACCCCCCCCCCCCCTCGTCAACTTCAATTCACTTGACACACAGTGATGTCGCACACGCCTAACGAGAGCTGAGATACCGCGATTAAGTTACTCACATAACATCTTTGAATATCTATATCCTTTACTTTTTTAGATTTAAACAAGTAAAAATCACCAAAAGTATGCACCAGATGGTTGAATGTCATGTCTGTCCCCTCCTACACCCCCCCCCCGCCATTCATAATTTCTCAAGGGGTGTTTCCTTGAGCAACTTCCATCCCCATTCTGACACTTCGTTGCACGATGATCAAAGGTACGTGGAATCAAATTCCTGGCTTGTCTGGAAATCTTCAAGAAGTACAGATGGATGCCTTGTATTGTAGGAGACGATCTGTGAGGTCATGCTACCCTCGTCAGAAAACACATCCCTCCTGCTGTCAGCTCCCTCCTGGAAAGATTGCGACACGGAGGACAAGATGGTGGGATCATGCAATGGCGCCAAAGGATCTTGGTCGGCGTTCACCGGCACGGCATACAATCCGTCACTATCAGCTGTCTGGGGGCGGGGAGGAGGTTGAAATATGTGAGAGAATGACCCAAGTATACAAGAGATAACCCCTGTGTCTTCACAATACCATAGTTTTGCATGAATTTGACAAGTGAAACAATCGCTTTAAGTGACGGGGGGGGGGGGAACACAGGGTTAATCAGCAAAACATTTTATGCAATCTGGACTAGCTAGCGATGTATTACTGGGAAGTGAATAAGTTATGCATCATATTTATTCGTATATTTCCATCAATTGTTTTCTTTGGTATGACATTAAGCTTATCTTCTTTTCTGCTCTTTCGTTTTTAGCACAGACACTTTTATTCCAAAATATTGCAGGTCGGAAAATAATAGCGGTCGTCTCCACTTTCTACTGATTAGGCCTACTTCAGGTAAGAAAATTAAATATTAGGTTTTATTCTGGCAATTGATTGACAAATTGCCGTACATTGACGTACGAATTTTATGAATTTGAAGGTTTTGTTCTCCTTTTAACTGTTGAATATACTTCAAGAACATTATGGTTGGAAAAAAAAACAGAAAAAGAATCATAAGTGAAATGATAGCAATTTGTCACCTAGACACGCAGTTACAAAAAAAAAAAAAAAAGCAATTCAATACCCCATTATCGGTTATCATTGTTTATTACGTTCGTGCCTGTAAGTGAAAGAGACAGAGGAAAAATAATTGACTTGCTTTTTCCAGATTTATACCTTCCCAAGTGTCGTTTCCTCGTTGGCCGGTGTATCTTGATACCGAACTAAGTAGTCATCGAGTGTTCCAATAAGGATAGGAGCAGAGGGTAATTGTCTCCTTTTTCTTCTGGCGGCTGCTTTTTGCTTTTTTGCTACAAAGGTGACAGAGTGACATTCTACAATTTCATGTTTGCTTGACAATAATGTACCAACATTTTTTATATTGACCGTTGTACGTTGTCTCTTTAAAGGCATTCTGGATTTCCGTTGACACAAACGGAAATGTATGTATGTATGTATATAATATAATATATATATATATATATATATATATATATATATACATATACATACAGTATGTCCAAAAAAAAAATACAATCAGATTTTCGCATTTCTAACACCCAGTATGATTAAATTGTCTAGATGCTACTTCAGGGCCTTAAAATATAACATCTTATCTCTATTTTGCAAAAAGGCCCATTCAATTTGGTTAAGCGGTCAGAAAGAAATGTGGATTGTTGTAAAGCATGTCATGACTCCGATTCTTCCAAGTTTAGAACTTGGATGCTACTGTGTGTGAACACAATAGTCTGAACTTGGAAGGAAGATGTTCTTGACATGCTCTACAAAATTCCTCATTTCTCTTTGATCACTAAAGTAAATCTAATGGGGTTTTACAGTAAGATGTGGGCAATGAGTTATAGTTTCGTACCCTGAAATTGTATTTGGATTGATTCACTATCTTTAAAGTTATCATTGCGGAGGGTCCCGTTGTATTTTTTTTTTTTTTTTGACAAACGGTAGATGTACATATACATACACACGTATACCGAAAAAATACTTCACATTTAAGCATACGTCTTGTGAGATTAAACGTTAAAAGGGCATATTGGATAACTTTATTCATAACTTCATGAATATTCATTCTTATGCAACAAGTGAAGTATCAATGGAGAAGTTTTATTTTGATGGGTACTAGTATTTCATAACCAGTGGAAATCTATAAGGTATTACTATTTCAATTCATTTAATTTCAGTTCAATTCACTTTTATTTTCCATCTAAAAAAGAGTGAAACAGAATAAAGCCTGGTTGAAACAATCCCATTGTTTGATTGAGTTGAAAAAAAAAAGATAATGCGATGAGAAATGTAGAGAGTATGTAACATCATATGACATGCACATTTAAGAAGAACTGCTAAAAAACGCCAAAGCATGTTTTGAAAGTTGACAGAAAACTAAGTGTAGGAAAAGAATGGTCCTGTTAAAAACAGGTCTTCTAATGCATGAATCACTCAAAAAACACAATACATGCAATACATAACTATTCATCATCATTATAAGCAGTAATTATTTTATAGTACCAAAAAAAGATACAAATTCAGGCTAATGTAACAATGTTCAACTTGCGGGCACTATAGGTATTACTAGGTATATCTTTGGCCTACATCAAACGAGAAAAAAAAAATTGATGAGAGTGAAAGTGTACTACTGAATATAATATTTACTATTTACACGTTTAAACAATAACAAAAGCATACCGACTGAAATCTTCGGAAAAAATGAATTGCGCTTGCCTTTGGTCCGTTTGGTGGTTATTACGCGGATGATGACAATGAGAACGATGATTATGAAACCTACTCCTGTCAAGACTGACGCAAACAGGGGAACCCGGCTATTGAGTACTACAGGACCTATATCATCGGCCTCTCCTCCTATCAAACAAGAAAGAATGAGGGTGACTGATACAAAAATCGCCTGGATCAACAAAAACTTAATGTTGCAGGAAAAGAGCCTAGAAAGAGGAGAATTGCACGAGGAGAGACTATATTGGAAGTGGAGAAAAGTAAACAGAGGGAGTCGTAACGAAGAAAAATGTACAAATCAGATTATTAAAGAAATATGAAATCGATGGAAGGAGAGAGATGCATATGACAATGTATTTACTAATATTCTGATAAAGATACTTATAGCGGCATGCTTTATGCTTGATACAGGGAGGTATCTCTCCCACTTTCCTGTTTGATATCAATCAAAACCTGTAATTAGTTATACATTTTGAATTGTGTAAACCAAATGTATAATTATAAAGCATAAAGAAATATGCTCACTACAATTATTCGTAAATCTATGATGACGTATTATTCTATATATCAAAGAATATGAAAGGATATAGGGTGATTTGAATTGAGCTTGGAAAATGATAAATACAATCGTAAACATGGTATGAAGATAATGTCAGCATAAGTGACGAAGAATGAGATCAAAATCCCTCTTATATTGCAAATGAATTTTGTATGTTGATGTTGTGTGTGTGCATGTGTGTGTCCATTCAAGGTGATTAAGCTTTAGAAGAAAGTTTGTGATGATTCACATTTTTCTGAACTTTTGTAAGGTTCATTGGTCATAACAATATTTTTCAATGGTACAAGGTGAAGTTATCAATACAATTAAACCATTTAAACATAAAACTTCAACTAAACATTACGGATTTAGTACACAGTTATTCAGTCTTCATCGTATGGAATCTGTCCGAATTTGCTAAAGATTGCACAGGCATTAGAAATTCTTATATATGAATTAAAATTGAATAAAAGGCCGGTATCACCCGTGGCCTTGTCTTATTATTACCGTATATGTCAAAGATTTTAGAAAAGATCGCATATTAAGGAATTTCATCGTTGACAGCTAATAACACCCATATCTAATCCCGGGTTGATTTTATAGATACTGTTCAAATGATCTTGCCATTGTGTGGTTATCAGATAAAGTCTACAAACAACTTTCTTTAAAAAGTATATTAGTGCCATATTTATGGTTTAAGCAAGGCGTTTGATATCATTGTCCATAGATTTGTAACTACTAGTACCCAAAATTTTGTATGTTTTAAAAGTCAGGAGTCGTCCATGGAAAATATCAAGCGAGGAGTCCCCTACTGCTCAATACTCAGTCATCTACTGTTTTGGATACACAAATGATATGAAACAAAGTTGTTCGTCGATTTTTTTTTTTTTTTTTATTGTTTGGGGTTGACTGTTTCAGCTTCCCAAAAGAACCATAATAGCCTTATCCAGATATTCAATTCAGCATTGCAGAAATGTAATGAACTTTTTGCTGCATATTTGTAAAACATCTTTAAGGCATTTTCAAATTACACGCTGCGATATGAATCTGCAAATTGATTATGGTATAAAGCTTAATGTTTTATCAATAGATTTTTTTAAAAAAAATCACACTATCTTTTTAGGAGTAATGAATTACCGTATAGCCAATATTTTTCACAATTAGGTAAAAGAAAAGGTATTTGTACAAAAACTATCCGTCCAAAACTGCTGATTCTATATTTTACCAATTAAATATTCTGAAATAAGATGTCAATGCCTTTCAAAAAACAAGACTAATGTTTGAGAATGATTATGAAAAGTGTAATACCTGAAGCTTTTAATAATAATTGTGTTCTAAACAATAATTAAAACATTAATGCGTATCCAACCCGTAGGTGCAATAGCACTCGTTTTAATAACCCAAGAATCCTTAAGACACTGTGGATCTGGAATACTTTTCCAAATAATCTGAAGCAATTTAAATCCTTCTTAAAACCTTTTGAAAATTTTTGAATTGAAATGACGATAAATGAAAGATTATGTCAGATGTATGATATTTATATTTGTATTTATGTTTATAAAAAGTTGCATTTTAAAGTATAGTATTGATGATAACAGAAATATATAATTATGCTAATTTATTGTTTTGATTTGTGTTAATTGATTATTTTTTCAAAAAAATTATTTTTCCAAAGAAAATCATAATTCAACTTATTTGTACATTGTATTCTTAGAATAAAAGTTACAGTAAAAATCGAAACTTGAAAATACAAAAAACACAACCTTTGATGATAGTGACAATTTGCAATAACCATGTCTTTTGAGATTTCAACTACAAAAACGTTGGTCCTTTAAAGTGGTGTTAAAGTATTGGTTAAGATGAGGATTTAGGTTTGAACTTTTTTGGAGATACTAAGAAACCACTGTTGAAACATTTCAGAGCATACAACTCTAGGAGGAATTCAAAGTTTATTTGATGAGAATCGGTTTTGAAATGATTGAGATAAGATTCCGAAAATAAAATAAAACAAAGCGATACTAATAATCCCTTTGTTTTGGATATCTCCGCCCTTTCAGAGCCAATTTACATCAAATCATCTTTGATTATTTCGAGCTATATTGCGTCAAAATTGCGTAAATTTTTTTATGCAGGTTCAAAATTGGAAATAGTCGACCTATCAGGGTGATGAATCGACAGCACTAAGCAGGGCCTGGAGAGGGATATACAAATCTGTTCAGTTCAAGGGGAAACGGGTGGGGGAGTTGTTCATGATGGGTTTCTATCTCTACCTAAAATAATTCTGGATACTACCAAGGGACTCCCGCGATCGACATTAAACTTCTCAGAAAAGGCGTATTTACTGTGACTTATACTTAGCTTACTTGCTCCATATACGTGAAAGGAGCGTTCGTCAGTTCCTTCACTGTTCTGAGCGACGCAGGTGAACGTTCCATAGTCCCTCTCCGGGATGACGGAGACTATGTATAGAGAGTTGATTACTGATTCTCCGTGAGACAGCACGGACGAGCATTCCCATGCAGCATTGTCGGCCTCAGCGCCGGCGTGATACCAGACGACAACTGCTTCCGGGTTAGAATTGACGTGACACCGTAGGGTTAACTCGGTGCCTTCGTCGGCCGTGACACTGCCATTGTAAGCCCAGATCTCGGGCGGATCTTAAGTACAAAATAGTTACAGAAATATTGGAGGGCTTGAAAATATTCATAGGACACAAAGAATAATCATCAATGATATAAAAGGCTTAGTGAGAGGTGAAATGGAAGTTGTACTTATATTCCTGTGATCTGATAGAGTTTTGTATTGGTATAATACACTCAGCAAAAAAAAATAAAAAGGATTTTTTTTTTTTAATTCATATTTCTCATGGTATATTTGGCTAAACATTATGCTTTTTAGACCATGTTAAAGGGAATTCAATTTTCTATCAACCTGGTAGGTCAAACAGGGAGAAAATTTACCCATGATTTAACACATTAATTTTTCACTTTCAAGGCACAAAAGTAGAAATTGCAAAAAATTGACAAGATGTCATATATGCGCACATGCTCTTAACAATCAAAACAAGAGACAATCTTAACACATAATAAAAAACAAAATAATTCGCAAAAATCAACCTTGATGTCTACAATGGCTTTGTAGGCCAGAAAGATAAAGAAAGACAAAAAATAATCCAGGAATTCAAATGACATTAGAGAATAAGCAAATTAATAATAATGGTAGAATTTGACAATTTTAGTTCAAGTAAAGGAAACTGAAAATGATATTCGTTTTCGGAATTCAGAGATTTTCAAAGTAAACGAATGGATTTTTGTTTTAAGTTTGTGCCTTGGAGGACAGAAACAAATGCGATTACTCATGCGTAAAACTTCCCTTTGTATCAGTCTACTATGTTGATAGCCAATTAAATAAACTTGAATATGGTATATGCCAAAATATTTATTTTTTTTTAATCAAAAACCTTCTATAAAAGTATTCTCTGAATTTCTTTATTATCTTTTTTTTTGCTGAATGTATATTCATGTGAATTCATTTCATTTGTGAGCGACAGGGCTGTTTATAGTTACACATTGACATTCACTTCTAGCTGTAACTCTTCAGGTACGGAATTCCACTAAATAGACAAGACAGGACTAGACAATACAAGACAAGACAACGAGACAAGAGAACAAAAAATACATTTGTAACAGTACTGTCAAGGCAATAACTGTGTAATTGTCCGTATAAGAACGTTGTGTGTGTGGGGGGGGGGGGGGGCGAATTCTAACTTACAGACAATGTTCAGTGTACATGGAGCGGAGCACGATGAATTACAGGAGGGGATTTTCTTTGCGCAGCAGATCATCTGCGACTCATGATCCTTTCTTCCGAAGGTCAAATTCATTGCAGATCCACTGGAAGTGAGCACCGAGAAACGGTCCGATGAGCTCTGAGTTACCTGAGCTATATTAGCGTCTTGGTGCAGATATTCGGTGACGCTAAAGGGTCGAGTCCAGTTGGTGGCGCATTTCAATGTCGTTGGATCACCGGCACGAATCGCCCGACAGGGTGACAAACTGACGGATGCTGCGCAAACTGTGAGGAATCCATAAAACAGGACACAATAACAGGGATTCTTATAAGATGAGAATTATGTGAACAATAGCGGAGAAAAAAACTAGGGGCGAAGAAGCGAAGAAAGACAAAAAAAAAATATCTTACAATCTAAAGGTGATATAGAACCATGTGCTTAGTTGGGACGATGTAGTAAACGAAGGCAGGAAAGATATTTGATTTGAAAGATAAAAAAAAAACGAAACAAAAGTAATTTATGATTTTGTGAGCGAGAAGAAAGAAGGTTTAGGGAACAAACAGCCATAGAAAAATGGATATTCAATAAATGCATTTCGAAAGTAAATAACGAATGAGTAGTAGATTGCAAAAGAAAAAAAAGTTTGTAGTTAATTTCACTTCATTTCCGACGAAGTATACAATGTGACATCTCCATATAAACAAAATAAAGTAAAATGTGACTTTTCCCAACTACTTGGGACGAAGAAGAACGTTCTCTTATTGTATATTGTTGCACAATTAAAAAAAGTGGATCTCAGCATGACAACATAATGCAGCCTAAGTAAATGATGATGTCATTTCCTCGTCTGATTTGCGTTATGTGATTGCAACTAGCCTTTCCGTTCAGATTGAAACGTTGCAAGACCAAAATTCCTCGTTTCGTATCCGATTTTAATGAAACTTCTACCAGTCAATTTATTTGAGTTGGCTTTTCCTTAACGTTTAGTAGCCTAAAATGTGTCCAAACAGTATGTCCAATTTGATATTTCTGGATGGGGGGGGGGGGGGGAGTCGAAAAGAGATGGTCTAACGATCGAAGCCACCGGTCGCTCACCCTCCACGTGAAGTCGAACTAAGCCAGTATATATCCCGTCAGTCGTTCTAACCGTGCAGGTATATGTTCCAGCATCAGCCAAAGTCAGCGAGGCTATAGTCAGGTTGACATCCAATACTGCGCCATCATGGGTGTTGGCGAGGGTGTACCTTGATGTCGTGACATGTTCATGGCAAGAACTCCGCTGGCAATTATTATACGTTGCCAAAGGCAAGCTTCTGTCGGAGCGACCCCATCGTAGTTGATGCAGTCTCTCCCCAGTGGACGGGTCGAGATGATAAGAGCAGGTGAGCACCCCAGTCCCAGTTTCGACAGCTACATTGCTGGTGCTCGTCGTAAGTATTTGTTCCGACGCTCGGAAAAGTGTGACTGTGTTTAAATATACAAATTTAACATGCACGACAGGTATTATTCTGAACTTGAGTCATGAAATACAATTTGAAAGCGTACCCGCAATAGAGTGACCAGTTCCACGCCCCATTATAATGTATTTATTGTTACGGAATATTGTGACAAATAGTCAAAGTCAACAGATAAACCCAACAAATTATTACAATACTGTTGGCATGTCGCCGGCGACATTATCAAAGCCCGAGGGACACACTGCAAGTTTTTGCCTGTAAGAATGTCGAAAATGGTAATAATTGTGATCTTATTCACCGGGGTAGTTTCTCAAATGCTCAGCACTCCCGTTCCAACTGGTCCAGCCAATGAGTGCTCAGTTTGCAGGATAGGCAGATAGGCCAAACTATAACCCCCCCCCCCCTCTTAATGTCGTCATCATTATCATTTCATTTTAAACAATGCGTTTTCAGTTTCATCGGATACATTCTGGAACGTGCAAACGTCCGTTTCAATATTATCTTTTGTCGATCAGCGTGAAGTGATATAAACTTTAACATGGCATGACAGATTACTCAGTTCACCGATACTTCTACCGTTTTCTTCATAGTTATAATTACAGTCAGTCTTGCAAAGTTAGCTTTAAACATGATTGTTAGGGGAAAGGTAAAGTGAGTACTTTCCCTTCCTTTTTTTTTCTTCTGTCATAAGTCTCATTTCATTTCAGTCTTTCAGCAATGGGTTATGGCAAAATCCTCTGAACAGGGAACCACATAACCAGCAGGCTGTTAAAACCGGTTGGGAATATTGCTCTAAACTACCACTGACGTCTGCTATGACTGACATCTCAAGTTTTTCCGAATACAGCCTTTGCATAAAGAAATCAATATTGCTGATGGGTTTTGCAGCAATCCCTTCTGCAGCGCTTCTTCTTATTTGTCCGTCTCGAGAAATAGTAAAATTCCATTTATCAAGCTAGATGAATGAGAATAAATTTGCATGCACGTAATAGTGGTTAGAAACGCTTTCATATATATACATGGTAAGCACTTACAACCTTGAAGTTAATCTTCGCGAGTCAGCAATTCCGAAAAGTCTGAATAAGAAAAACAATCCAGCAAGTTGATTGGACAATGATCTGAATGAATGAAAATCAGCAACAAAAACATGGAACTATAGATGTTGTATTACAATTCCCTCCCATCTATTTCTCTTTAAACCTTATTTTATCTCTCTTTGTCGGTTCACAGTGCTGTGCAAAGAAACTTCAAGAAGTGCATACCATAACAGCGTCAAATCAATAGTGATAATAATCCATTTTTTTTTATTAATTTGATTCATTCAGATTTATTTATCCATTATAGAGTATACAGGCCTGTCACATTTTTTTCTTGCATTACTTACCTTGAAAGTACAAGAAATACAGAAAATGTACGCAAGAGAAGCAACACTTATACATTTCGTCTTGTTAATGGAGATGTGAATGTATTCCACCTGGTCAGCTAGAGGAAGCCATCGATGACTGAGACTAAAATGAATTTTGAACTAAACTGAACTAACTCTGAAACTTTCTTTCATATGTCGAACTTCCTCCTTTTACTGTTTAATGGCGCTATCTATTAAAATAAAGTGGCATTTATCTTTTTGAGTGCCTGTTTGTTAGGAAGTGGGAGCACTTGATAAAGAGCTGTGATGTTACTGAAAGGGTTTTGGTTTTGCAAGGCGATTGTTACCCGTAAATTCATGCAGAGCCATGGGACTTTAACAATTAAATGGATTGTAGAGATTTGGCTGAGACCTAATTTCAGGTTTCTAACATTTTTTGGTGAGATAATGAGAAACCTCTCATGAAATATGAAAGAGCGTGTAATTGCATGAGGAATTCAACGTTTATTTGATGAAAATTGGATTTGAAATGGCTGAGATATCCAAAAAAGAGCGATTCTGATAGAGTGAGGGACCCATCTTTTATTACAATCGCTTTGTTTTACTTTGTTTTTGGATGTTTCAGTCATTCCAAACCCGATTTTCATCAAACAAACTTTGAATTCCTCTTAACGTGGTGTGCTTTGTACTATTTCATCAGTGTTTTCTTGGTATCTCGCAAAAAAGTTAAAAGCCCAATTCTCATCTCCACCAATACTGTACCATCCCTTTAAAGTCGACCAGTCTTGGTAACGTGAGAAAGAAAAAAATGGTTTTATGACAGATTGATCCCAACAAGCGGCCCTTGAAGATAACAAGGAAAATGCATTAGTTCTGTCTTCCTTATGACATGATACATAATTATGGTATATGTTTGAAATTCATAGTCGAAGGACTTTTTGAGTTAAACTCTGCACAAGATTTGAGGAGAAAGAAATAAAGAGGAAGAGGAAGATTAAAGACAGAAGATTGAATAACTCATGCAGATATAGAAGGTGGTCCGAGAGGATACTCGGATCAACTTATCAAGGAATCTTTAGATAAGTTTGATGCTGCTGTCTAGAAACCGACTTCGAAGGGTCTATATTCAGAACTTTGGTAGTGAAATATTCAACTATGTTGCACATTCCTTAGTTATAATTATATCCCTTCTAGTGCCGGCTCTTATGTCAGATATTTCGCTCTGGCTTGATTTTCGTGCCAAAATGGAATTTATTGGCTAACTTGTCAATTTCGGGGTGCTGATTCCAAAGATTTAGAGTACAATTATTTTTTTTTCGAGCACATCTTCAGCCGCCATTTTGAATTTCGCCTATTATCATTATCACTTTTTTGATATCTCAGCCATTTGAAAACCAATTTTCATCAAATAAACATTGAATCCTTCTTAAAATTACATGATCTTTCATATTTCATAAGAGGTTTCTCATTATCTCACTTAGGAATATTAAAAACATGAATCCCCACCTCAACCAGTACTGTACAGTCCTTTTAAATCGTTACTTTTGCTGACCTTATCAGGTTTGGGGAACAATCTCTAATTCTAATATGGCTGCTTCATAATTTTCAGTAGGTTTTGTCCTATATCTAGCATCTAGTAATTACGTGTCAATACCCATGTTTGCGATGCCACAGAATCCATTCAAATCATCACTTTTGTATTACCTCCTCAGTTTTGGCAGCCATCTTTAATTTTGTTATGGCAGCCATTAAAGTAGGCAATCTTTTCCTCTAAGTCGGCTTGTGAGCTAGACAGATAATTAAACATTATGGATATACTCTTATTTCTAATGTCAGAGAATTAATTCTTTTGATTCTGTAGCCATTTCATTCAATGGCCGCCACTCCGAGAAGCGCTTACGCTATCTCAAGATAAAGTTGATAGTGAAAACATAAAAATCATTGTGACACGTATATGTTTTGGTATCAATGTTTTTCATAGAACCCTAACTTCTCTAGCCTAAGCCATCTCCTTTATGAATTATTCAAAATGGCCATCATTAAGTTGATTCATCTATGTGCTGAACTCCTGAGGGCGCATTAACTCAAAGAGATGATAATCCACTGCTTATACTTAAAACTATGCTATTCAGATGATGCTTTTAAGAGCTGCATTCCAACTGGCGTATGTGACTAAAAATGTTAGCACCCCGCATATGAGCATAGTTCAAAATGTTAACTCATCAGCGTGAGAGCAACGTGGTAGTGTAACATAACTCTTTGAAATGAAATGCAAATATTGATAATTAGATGAACACACATGGATTTTTTGTTGTCTGATCACAATGAGGCATGATGGCGGGCAAAAAAATAGGAATGTGATATGACAATGATATCACTTGGTGGGAACGAGATAAAGATGACCACATTTAGAATGTTTATATGCAGTGCTCCTGTAATGCGGCAGGATGATGAGGAAGAGAAAAGAAGGTGAAATAGTCACGTGTTGTCTGCTTTAACTGGCCATTTGGAGACTGTATGGGATGACAACGTACAAACGTTGTTCATTTAAATGTTAAAGTACTTAGTGCCTTGTTATATTATAGAGCCCATCAAACAGTAAATGTTCTTTATTCATCACCATACATGACTGCGTAACATAATGTTCCTATCACGAAGTATGGTATGAAATGCATTGAGAATCAAAGCAAGTTGTATGTTTGGAGCAGGGTCTGAAGTTGATAATCCTTTGAATCGGAGATGAATCTCTGCAATGATACAAGTAGCTGGCTTTCCCTGATGGTGGCCTCATCAGTCTCTTGACTCCTTCTGTAACTTAGTTAAGATAACCTAGATATGAGGAAGTGCTGTTTTCTGTTATTGTTTCACCTGAATGGGAAATAATTCAAATAGATGCTTTTGGAAGAGGCTGTTTATTTTGGAGCCACACACACACACACACACACAAAAAAATGTGTACCTGGTAATCTTAACTCTGATTGCACACATTTGCACAAAACATGGTAGTTACTCTAATAAGCATGAATAAAATGTGTCTATCAACATCAACTTCAGACATGGCCTGCGAAACTAACAGCTTTTTTTTTTTTTATCAGGAGAAATATATCATTCCTGGAAACATACTGTAATTAAACACAAGATTTGATGAAGGGATGCAGATATGATGCATGTTATCATAACTACTTTGTAAGTCTTCACGAACAAAACGTGGCAATTATTGTGTCTCAAGTGAAATAGAAGATGGATTTTAAAGAAAAAGCAAAATGCATCACATGCTTCAAGGTTGTAAGGACAATACGGCTGACATCCAAATCATCACTATAAAATCTGGAAAATACCTCAAATATTATGCAAACAGGGTTGAATTATACGGGAAAACAAACTTCACACCCTCTGTGACAGGATAACAAGTCTTTCAGGGGTTGCAAGATTTAAAGACAGTAAATTGTTGTTATAAGAATTTTGTAGATAATGAGAAACTGCTGAGGTTTGAAAAGATTTAGGAAAGCATCATTATCATATTATACACTATTTGTACTACCAATAAGGGCTGCCCTTTAAGATCAGATTCATCATCTTGGAGCACATGGAATGTGAGTGGGCTTCGGCTGAGATGAAGTGTTGGATATTCACAGGTTAAAAGTTGTGAGTTTCACTGATTAAACCTCATCTAGTCGAAAGTGAGACAATAGGCTAATAGGTGAGACGATGGGTGGAAGATTTATGCTATCCGAATTAAAACCCATGACGACAAGGTTCGAAAAGCATTAGCAACTGTACATGAGCCATCTGGCCGTGCTGTATTTGATTGTGATGTATCACAGAAACTGTTTGACAGACCATAACGTAATTTGAATACTGCTTCAAAACCATGAGTCCATGCACGTAAGATCCCGCCTTCTACAAGCATAGTTTAGTACAGATATGCTATGCGATCTGGCAGACTCAATAAATAGGCTACCTTAAAGGGATCGTATAGTTTTGGTTGAGACCTAACTTCAGGTTTCTAACATTTTGGGGGGATATAATGAAAAACTGTTATCAAATATGAAAGAGCATGTAATTCCAAGAGGGATTCAACGTTTATTTGATGCAAATTGGTTCTGAAATGGCTGAGATGTCCAAAACAGAGTAATCCTAATAAAGGGTGTGACCCACACTTTATTAGGATCGCTTTGTTTTATTCATTTTTTTTTTTTTTTTGATGTCTCAGCCATTCCAAAACCGATTTTCATCTAGTAAACTTTGATTGCCTCTTTGAATGGTATGCTCTGTATCATTTCATAACGGGTTGTTTTTGTTTTGTTTTTTGTATCTCACCAAAAAAAAAATAAATAAAAAAGATAAAAGCGCAATCCTCATCTCCACCAATACTAGAGCATCCCTTTAATGTGATCTGATAAGGGTATGTTATTAAGTCGATAAATGTACTGTACATCACGTGAGTAATTGTCATTACTCCCGTCCGTAATATCATGCTAACTCTTCTTGTATTATAAATATCTCCGGGTTACTTTCGTTGTACGCACTGAGCAAAACATTACGTGCTAAGGAGCACTAATCACAATAAAGCTATAGGCATATAGGCCTACTATAGTGAAATCAGAACGGCATAAATGGAGAAATCATATGTAAGGTCTGAACAGTGTCCCCTCGTCCGATTTCTCTTCGCTATTTGTTTAATGCCTGCTACTTCATCACGATGTGACAGCTATTGACTAGTAGGTCCAAAGTCTATGTAATGCGATCAGATAGAAAGTATAGTATAGCCTTCAGACACTGCCATGTTTTTTCGAATGTGTCTTCCTATCAGTTGCAGTGTCCTCATAACCAATGTGAGCATTTTTTAGATAAATCTTCTTCGAGTTATCACCAGATGTTGTTATCATTACGTTTCCCATAATAAGGTTGATATTATTGTTAATATACAGCTCGAAGTATGTTGTACTGCTGTACGGTATTCACTTGCAGTATACGCTCAACCACAGCTGACACGTTGACTGCTCGCTCACCATTTTGTTCTTCGTGAAGTCTGCTCATGAAATGAGTATGAGTCTCAAGCATGTAACACTGTCGTTCCTTTTGGGAGCAGCGTCTGGTAAGTATGTGCCTGAAAACATATTCGCGTTTGGTAACAACCTTGCATTATTCAATGTGCCGACAGAAGAACTGTACGACTCTTATACTCCATTTTGTTTCCATCTCACACCACACAGTTGTGGGTTCTCTTTTTTCTATCATTCCAAGGTCATTGCGAAGCGCCTTTCATGGATTATCATGTTCATTACTCGTGCTTACCTATCAATATAAGGCACCGAGATGTTGCATGTTAGTCCTACCAACTGTCATTTCATTCCCCATTCATCCCATGTAGACCTACAGTTCAATGGTATAAAAGTATAATAGTGCTTTTACACAGTAATGTGTTAGAAGATTTCCCTTTTGCAATTCCTTCCGATATGTGTATACTGTAACGCAAATATAGTTCCCTTTATGTATGCATACGATGTACATTGGATTGTATATAGGCCTATATATATATATATAAATATATATATATACTTTTAAAAATGCTTATTTATTAATCTACACTCAGCAAAGAAAAAGAAAGTAAACTCTTTTTCCAGTTAATATTTTTCATAGAAGATTTTGATAACAATCAATGTGTGATATACCATATCAAAGATTGTTTAATTGGCTATCAACGTGGTAGGTTTATACAAAGGGAAATTTTACACATGAGTGAACACATTCGCTTTTGTCGTCCAAGGCAGAAAACTAAAAATTGCAGAATTGGACATATTGGAATTCACTTGCAAATGCCCTCCAAGATAGCAATGATAACAAAAGACCAATTTCATGCGATGAGAGACGTGAGGGAAACAGCAGAAATAAGTTTTAGTTCCCTTATTTCCCTTTATATTCAAAACAAAAACAAAGTGGGGAAACTGAAGGCGGAACATAAGCATTTTCCATCAATTCAAACTTTAAATGACATAGAGAGTAAGGGATTTAAGGATGCACGAGACAAATTCAAGAACCAAATATTATTCAAATTTTTCTTAATTTGGAATAACATTTCAAATAGATTACACTTTCTTTGTTACCATAATTTTTTTCTTATGTCTTTTGACTGCAAATTTGACAGAAGATTCTTAATTTTGCTCCATTATTTTTGCCTTTCCTTATCTTTGGAGGGTTACAGAGACATTATTGAGATCATACGTTGATTTTTGCAAATCAATTTGCATTTCTTTTGTGTTGAATTTGTCATTATTATTTGGAAGAGCATAGGGCTTGAATAACAACTTGTCCATTTTGCAATTTTTACCTTTGTGCCTTGGAAGAGAAAAACAAATGTGTTCACTCATGCGTAAAGTTAACATTTTCATTGACATACTAGGTTGATAGCTAATTCAATTACCTTTAACACGGTATATAAAACAACCTTTTTAGCCAGATATAAACTTGAAAAAGTGTTTTTCTTTTTTTGCTGAGTGTATTTTCATATCTTCATTCATGTGTATAGGGCCCCTACAGTGAATACTTGGATGAAATTTGTATTTTGAAAATAGTGACGAACATTTTACTTTTAATCTGCATAACAAATCGTGACAGCAAAACAGACAGTACATCAAGCCCAAGAGTCACGAGGGGTAAACTTGTTAGTTATTTGAGAGCAACCTCTTATTCGTTGTCAAAGGAAGAAGTTCATTCTTAAGGAAAAAATACAGGATTTAGGAAAGAGGATATCATAATTCAGTGGTGTCTATAAACTTTCAAAGTTTCAAGTTTCACAATCATTGTTTTCACTTCATGCGATGTGTTCTTAGCTCCCGTGAATTCACGACGTCTCTATCATGCAGTGCTAAAGCTCAAACATGTAGAGTTACCATAATTAATTGGGAATTTCACGGGCTGGTCAGAGATTAGTTCGGCAAGGAGGAGTATTGCACAATTACAGTCAAAATTTGATCAAAATGGGATAGAAATTAGCGAAGTTATGAAATTGTGAATTAGTGTTATACAGTTTCAACGGTTCTCGAACAGTTGAAATGAATGCAAATAAGTGAGTTGGTTGAAAGTTGAAAGTTGAAAGTTCAAGTGTGTTTTCATTTCCATGAAATAAACAGGGAAATTACTGATATACAATATATCAGAAGATTATCAATAATAATTGCAAACATGTAGATAAACAAACAAAAATGTGGAAAATAAGTAACAAAAAAAGAGAGAAAACATAATTGTAATTCTTAATATATACGAAGAGTACAAAATAAGTAATGATGGGGATGAAAATAGAGGACTCTATTAAATAGCTTGTACGAGATGGGACCCTCAGAAAATACATAAGAAAACGAATAATGAATTAACGAAACTATAAATCGATGTAAAACAAAAGCAAGCGAACCAATGTCATGTCCTAAAAATTTGCTTATAACATCTCCTCACAATTGTCTATGCATGCACAGGCACTACCTTTTCACTTTCTTTTTATCTTTCATCCTCTAGTCTGTCTATTGTAATGTAGGTCTATCATAATCTCGTTTCTGCATTTTTTCCTTAATTCGACCACAAGTGGTTTTTGCTATGGAAGATGTCATCCTGAAAGCCGGCGCCATGGAGCATATCAGATGTGTGTCAGAGATACCATTGATTTCTCGGCCATTTGGTGGCACAAACTCAACCAAGACCTTCACCCAATCAACCCACCTGTAGCCCAGTATCCCGGGCGTCTTGATCAGATAGACGATAGATTCAAGATAGTTCAACCGGCCACCCTCCGCATAAGTCCTGTAATCACTGAGCATGAAGGTTGCTATAGGTGTATCATAACTACAAGTTCATCAGCCAGGATAGTGCGTGAATACAACATTTCTATTGATGGTTAGTCATGAACTTTCTGTTATTGCTTGGGAAAGAAATATCTGATAATTGCGTTATTTCATAAAAGTCACTTAGTTTTTCTAATATAGGACTATATCCTTCTTGTTCAGTTATCGCAAAGTCCATTGTCATTTAAACAAAAGCCTTGTAATGTAAACAAAGTTACAAGATGGTTTATCAAATCTTGCATATCAGAAAATCTTCTCAATGCTTGTTTGCCAACAATAGACTTCACAAGTTTTTGTAGCCATATTGTGCTACAAATTTCCATGGGGTGGTTGATAAAAATTTCTTAGCGTATTTAGTCTGATATTTGTGTGTTTGTTTAAAAAGGGCTTGTGTAGGTTATTTAGGGGCATAGTTTTCATCCCCGAATCTGCATTGGATGCTTTCTTTATTTTGTCATCTTTGTTAAACACATTGTTCTGTAGAGGCTGGTGCATTTCCAAGTGTCAATCTACTGGCTGGTACCAAGGATGTGGTCCCTTGCATCCGGAGAAGGCAATTAGATTTGCTCTCAGTCGAATGGTACAAGGCGGGAAAACGTAACGATTCGGGAGATCAACACACCAAACTTGTAGGCAAGTTCGATCCAGAAGAGGCCAGGGTTCCAATAGCTGGAGTCCAGGTTTTAACCAACACTTCTCTCAGCATTGATAACGTCATTCCCAACCATGCCGGATCCTACAGATGCGTTGTAAAAAAGAACGGCTCCTCCTACCAAACAGAATTAAAAGTGAATGTACTCGTTGATGGTGAGTTAAACTTCAACGTCATTTTTTTCACTCTTCTCACTGCAGTTATACGTCGGCACTTTGAGGATAAACAGCTCTAAATCCAAATGGTTGTTTGCACCCGACACCATTACACATATACTTCGCTTCGAAGGCTAGAATACTTTCAAACATTCAATCTTCATTTTCCTTCCAAAAGCTATCCTGTGAATTAGGTGGGTAAAACCGCGCGGAGTGTTAGGTTATGTCAAGTAACTCCGAAACTCTCCAGGACAGACATTATTTTGCTTGGTTTAGTTGAAATATCTTTCTTTGTCATATTAATCTTGCTCATTTTATTACATGTCTGATTGAATAATGCATAAACCAAGCTCGGGTATGCGTGTCTGATAAAAAATCCAATTCAAAAACTGTCTTTTCCAGACAATATATCAATATGTTTTAACATAGGGTATGCACTGTTCTGGAACCTTACTGGGACTTAATGGTCTCTGATATCAGATCGTTGTTTCGGGGTATCTTACAGATATATTATAGTGCTTAAATTTCATGATCTAAGACATTACACACCATATTAATGTGGGGCTGCGTATGTGAGTGCATTTATCTGCATAGTATCATATTTTCTACAAACTAAAGTACTTACTTATGTGACCCTTTCTTCGACATTTCATATCTACATGTATCTACATTGATGTTTCTTCCCCTGCAGAAGCCGCCATCTGGGCGAAACACATTACCTTGACCTTGGGCTTCCTCTCTGTTATCATTCCCCTCACATGCGCCGGCTACAAGAGGGTATGTTCCATTATAGGAGAAATTTTCGTAATCCACTTGTTTAATGGAGGTAATACATACCCACTTCTTTCCCAATGTAAACCGAAGAGAGTGTCGTTAGACATATTTATATCTTGAGTTTGCACCCGTTGATAATGTACAAAGTTTTGTCATTCTGTTGATGAGACTCTGGACCGTATTGGTAAAGGTAGTCGGGAGGGGCTTGGGGCGGGGTCCTGCATTCGAATCGACGTTCAGTTTTAGGTGAAACAGTGATTTTTAGGGTTGTTTATTTTGTTGTTGTTCTTGCTGTTGTTGTCGTTGTTGTTTTTGTTGTTGTTTTCCGATATGAAGCCATGTTGTTCTAACCATACCATGCGTACGATAACCTCCTTAAAGTGTTGTCCTGTCTCTGATGCCTTTATCACAGAAAGTCTTGGATGATGGAAGGGGGACAACAACTAATATTCAAGGATGAGGATAAACTCGCAGTACCCAGGAGCCACACCCTTCGGTCTGCCTCCGTTCATCATCCACGCTGCATCTGCACCGAACCCACTATTTCTGTAGATAGGTGTTCAGTTTGAGGCTCGTTCTGTGGCTTGTAAAACTCACTGAGATGACTGGACTATCACTTGCGCAATAACGTCAGAAGAAATTTTCAATGTGATCTAATAAAGCGCCGGTCACGTAAGAAAAAAAAAATGTTCCATTGATATACTTGTAGTGAAATAGATGTTGGATGGTAACAAAATAAATGCAAATGGTCATTAAGAAAAGGCAAACAAAAAAGACGTTTCAATAATTCATCTGAAAATAATTCAATTTAATAGATAAGTCAGTTACCGGATGTGTATCGATAAGCAAGAGAAGTTCGAAAATGCTTTAACAAGTATGAATGTTTAATGGGAAGAGAAACTAATCGTAAAATGATTTCAAAATATAACGATTGAGAGAATGATAAAATATATTTAATCAATTGCAAAGTATGCTGCTGGTATCTAAAGATAAAAAAAAATATATATATAGATATTTTAAATAAAACGATAATTCTTAAAATGATGCTAAAGTGCCAGCAGGGTTCAATGTTTTGCATGAAAGGACAAATATTTCAAATTTGGCAACTATATTGACCATCGTGTGTATATGTCAGGTTTATTATACTCTCATGTATGGTATTTCTCATCTAAACAAAACTTGAATTTTCAAGCTGTAAAATTTGGGGTTACCTATGAAAAGAATACCGTCTTACTTATCAATTTCTAGCATGTAATTGCCCACCCACAGCCACCCCCCCCCCCAAAAAAAAAAGAAGAAGAAGAAAGAAACGGAATTGAGAGAGACATCCAGTACCTTAACATAGCTTGTTTCTACGAACATACGTGAGGTGTCATGATCACACGAACAGTCAATGATCTGTGCAAGCCACAAAACTTTGGTGTAGCCTCCCTATTCAAATTCGGCTATTTTTTTTTTATTTCAACCAAGATCTATAGTAACTGTTTTTCTGCTGTAGAAAGTTTGAAATAATTATCATTATTTACCGGGCCACCGTTAGTGTCGAGCCCTGGCTTAGTGTAGATTAAGGATAACGGTGAGTGTAGTCAAACCTACAGATGCCCATAGTACGCCTACACGTATTTGATTTTTTTTTTCTCAAACTGGATATCAAGGTGATGGCGAAAATTTACGACGAGTTTCGAGACTAATGAATTGGTTGAAATCTTAGAGGGATGGTACAGTATGGAACTTCACGTTTCAAACTATTTTTGTGTGAGATAATGAAAAGCCTCTCATGAAATATGAAAGACCGTGTAATTCTAAGAGGGATGCAAAGTTTATTAATTTTCAAGAAAATTGGTTTTGAAATAGATGATCAGTTATCAGTTTTGTCATTCATTTATGTTTCAATCTACTTCGCTTTTCTGAAAGGAGCATTGTTAGCATTCTATTTTCGATTCAAATTTGAAGGTACACGGGTAATGCGAATGACTCCAGTTGAAATGAATATCTGCTGGGTCGAAGGTAGCATTGACACGAAAGTCATAATCGTACTCATTATTTGAATTGTGCATACTCATGCAGACATAAGAGGTGAATGTAATTTAACTTTATGATTCGAATGTGGTGATTGCACAGCCAGCCTAAGTCTTATGTTTTATTTTACTAGAGAACACGATTTTTTTTCAGGTGAGCCTCTGTTGTCGCACACAATGCTCTTTACTGTATGTTCATTAAAACATGCTAAAGTTCATGTTTAAAATATAGGTTTTCCCGGCCAATTTCGCACTTTTGTCAGTCCAATTCTAATTGCTGCATTCAATTTAGCAAAAGTTAGCGTAGATGACATGTTCGGTAGTTCAATTTTATGATCTCTTCATTCAAATTCATTTTGGAGCATTCAAATTACCTGTAGCCTCATTCTAATTAACACCTTTTCAATTGAAATTCGTAAACAAGCACCATTTAGTTACACGTTCATTCAATTTAGAATGATATAGTCATGTGATCACGGACATGCTGCGCTCGTTCATTCAAATTCATTTTTGGGCATCGAATTTAACATCTTTTGCAGTCAATTTAACCCTAACTAGGCCGGGGGGGGGGGGGCCTCCGAGGCCCCCCCCCCCCCTCGACGTTCCGCGCGATGTATCGCTAACGCGAAAAGCTATCGCCGCGACGTTTCATGACTTTTTTCTTTTGAGTCTGCCGCATCTTTTGACCCCAAATTTGCGATGCCCGGGCGCGCGGTTCCGAAGTTGCGCAGAAATATGTATGTGCATGTCAGACCAAAAATTGCTCAAAAACGTGAATTCGTGTACAATTTCAATGCAAACTGTGCTTACAGCAAATTTCATAAAAGCATGATTATTATGGGGTTTTATTGATTTAACTCAATTATTGATGTATTATCTTGTTCGGAACAATGTCGTGGACAAGTTTCATCGAAAAAACAATGAAAAACATAAAGTCGAAAAAACAAAGAAATACATAAGAAATTCAAAAAACAATAAAATACTTAAGAAATTTTTCCTGATGGCACAATTTTTTCTCTTATATTTGCTCAGGACATTAAAAAGAATATTTACACAAAAAATGTGCCTGTTTTGAGCTTTATTTAATGATTTATACCAAATTGTCTGATTTCATGCATCATCATGCATAAATTAGCATAATTTAGCATAAATGATAATTTTTATTAAAATCTAACTTCATGGTACTTTAGATTACATCACAGGCAATGTGTGTGCCAATTTTCGTCGCGATCGCGCGGTCGACGGCCGAGATCTGGAGGGGGGGCCTGGGAGGCCCCCCCCCCCCCGGCTCTATGATCTACCTAAATAGCCCGGCCTAGTTAGGGTTAACACGCATGTTTATTGTTTGGTTCTTTCATTATTTTTGAAAACATAGTTATTGTTTTCCAAGCGTCATTACATTTCATATTTTCGTACTCATTTTACAGATTTTGGCAACAGTTTTTTTGTTTTTCAGTGTGCTTAGTGACTCTTCTCTTCGAGTCCGAAGATAGTGCAACATGTGGCCACAACTCATCTGGCCGTTGAGCGCTTCATTCCGAGTGTGTCGGCCAGTTCTAGGAAGTCAAGGTTATGATCATCGAATGTTCCTATCCATCTTTTTGTGTCTTCTTGAGAAATACGTCTGTATCTAACTTGTGCCGTCATGACTGTAAGAAGATGAAGTTAAACTATAATATTGGTTCATGTAGGCCTAAAATGTCATGTATGAAAGAAAAGGGGTGTTACAGAACAACAAACTCGAGTTATGTATGGTCAAAAATACGACACTTTAACTGCTTAACAGTGCGTGGATGAAACAATAAGTCACATAGAAATATGCGTTTAAATGTTATCACCTTTTTCAAAAAAGAAATAACATGACGTTAATTTGAATGAACATGTTAGGAATTTGACTGCCCATACGCGACATTGAATGACTGAAATACCCCTTTCGGCCAGTGCTGGCGAATTTGAATGACTGGGAGCAGGTGCCAATTGGAATGCCCGTTTTACGAATTCGAAAGGCACATGTGCAAATTTCATTGATCGAAATGCTAAATTGAACGAACAACTTGCAATTTTGAATGACAGAATGTGCATGCAGTGACGAGGATTTTCGCTAAATCGAATGAACCTTTTATCAAATGGACTGATTGACCGGGAAAACCTATAATTTTTCACAAAGATCACACTAAAAATTCCAATAAGGTTAATAAATCGACATTACCGGATTCACAATATTTTCATATTTTCAAGAAACAGTAATATCAATTACCAAGCATATGCCATTAGATCTCATATAAAGTTATGTTATATGACAGAACAACAACTCTTCTAAAAAAAAAAAAAAAAAAAAAAATGCTGCTTCTGAATCACCACCAGTCTACAATGATTACTGAGTTCGAATAGAATAAATGAAAACATGCTGAAAGAAAAAACGCGTGAAAATGTTCCCTGTTTGAATAACAGAATAGAGTGAGTTTAAAGTGAAATTGGTATAAATTTTGAGTGAAATGTCCATTTTCGTTCATTTTGGGGTGACCTTAAGGATCACTCAAAGATTTGTTATTGATCCCCGAGGTCCCTTCAAAAGCATATTATATCATGGTTGCAAGAATTCGTATAAAACTCAAAAGATTTAAACTCATATTTTATTGCCCATTGTTTATACCTAGCACATGCCTAAAGGAACCCGTCATGTCACGCAGATGTGCATATATGAAGGTGTCCAAATCCTAAGGAATCGAGTCACACTGGTTACATAAAATAATGCACGATGAGATTCAGAACGCAAACATTGACACAGTATAGTTCTCACCCATCATGCACTGTTTGAATATGCAAAATGATTTTCTTGTTTGGAGGCTTTTTTTTTTAGTGGGGGTTTTCTTTTTTTTTTCACATGCACAAAATAAAAATTTATGTTGTCTACGTCAATGACTGACATGTTTTGTAATTGACATTAAATCAACAAATTTCAGATCTCTGTGTGAAAACTCATCTTCCATCTTCGTTTGATTTAAATGAATATCGCTTTGAAAAAAGGACCAGAAAGTCAATGCATAACAAAATAATGTATCAAAGATTGTAATCTCAAACCAGTATTTCAGTTACAATGTATTTATAATAGGTCCCAGCTCTATATCTTAGAAACCTGTTAATGTACGTTCGAACAAAGTATTAGGAAATAAGGGTGTAATTAGTAATATAATTTGCCTGTGTGTCTTTTACTTGCATAAAAAATATAATAATTTTGACTCATATTAAAGGCGCGAAGATGCTTCAATATTTAAGTTGTATCCAATTGATATGGTCTCACGTTAGTAAACATTTCAAATTATTGAGCTGAACAACTCTGTACATGCACGTACCATAATATTGTAAACTAAATATTCTTGTTTGTTTGTTTGTTTGTTTGTTTGTTTGTTTGTTTTAAAGAGTTACCACGGTCTACCAACAGACTCAAACACCGGCTCACTGCATAATTTGTCAAAGGCAGAATATGACTTACAGAGGGGACAAAATTGTTCATACATTGATTATTCAACTTATAGATGGAAGGAAGACATATTTCTATACTGACTGTAACAGGTTCACAAGAGAAGATCTCGACCTATTACCCTTATGGAACAAACACAGTGTTACCACAGTGTGTTCACATAGTTGACTTTGTGTAAACAATGTGTTAACCATTGTGGTCACAGCGTTGTCACAGTGTTGTATTTGAGACCACATAGTGTACCACATAATTGGCATACCGAACACAGAGTGGCACACATATACCACAGTGTGGTATAGTGTTACTACAGCGTGTTCACATAGTTGACTATGTGTAAACAATGTGCTAACCATGTGGTCACAGCGTTGTCACGGTGTGGGATTTGAGATCACATAGTGTACCACATTATTGGTATACTGAACACAGAGTGGTACACATATACCACAGTGTGGTATGTATCGAACTATGTGTAAACCCTGCGTTCATAATGCTACCACAGTCTGGTATTTCAGTTTAAGTGGTTTACCACATAATCCCCACATAGATGACATACTGAACACACTGTGAATCATGCTTGACACAGTGTGGTATATTTTGAACTATGTGTACACTCTGTGTTTAAAGTGTTGCCACACTGCGGGATTTCAGATCATTCATTTACCTCATAATCCACACAGACTTTGCATACCGGACACTGTGACTTGTGCTTACCACAGTGTGGTATATATTGAACTATGTGTAAACCCTGTGCTCGGTGTTGTCACTTTGTGGGTTTCAGATCATTCACCCACATCTTCTCCACATACTTGGCATACTGACCACACAGTGTGGTATATATAGAAATATGTGTACTCCTGTGTCCATAATGTTGTTACACAGTCTGATTTCAGATCATTGATTTAACACAATAATATCCGCATACTCGATGTTTCAGAAAAAACACTTTTTATTTTCAATAACTAAAAATTAATGAAATTAACTTTCCTCAAATTTACACAGTAGGTAGCCGCTGAATAACGCACAATTTTGTTGGGTGCTGTTTCAAAATATTACAGGGAACAGCATACAAGAAAATTGTATGCCTATATTAGCTACCTACTGTGTACATTTGTGGAAAGTTATATTTTCATGGGTTTTCAGTTATTCACAATCAAAAGCGTAAACTATCTTTTTAAACATCTATTACTTTGACACACAATGACTCATGTTTACCACATTGTGGTGTATATTGAACTTTGCTATAGTATTGTCAGTATGGGATTCCAGATCTTGTACTACCACATGGCATGTTAATCCTTATAAAACCAGGCTATTCCTGGTTTTGTTGTGGGGGGGGGGGAGAGCATTTACCATTGTGGTCAAAGGATTCAAGTACTGCAGTTTATTAATGTATACATATATGTATCAAATTAAAAGAATATACCTCATCACTACATGTACTCCCCAGAGATTTTTTTCAAGTATGTAAAGCAACTTATCTGGTCTTATTATCCAGTGAAGTAATAAACCAATAACTTATAGCTGGACAATACACAACACAATTGAAGTACACGGTAGTTGCAAATGTTCAATACTTACTTATTTTTCTAATTTCAGTTGATACCTTTCAAATTTCAAATACTGGCATGGAACAACAGATTCATTTAATGTGAGAATATGACCTATACATGTCATTTATCCAACCTTCAGATGAATAAATCATGCATTTAATGTTGTATTAATACTGTTTACGGATGCATAACATCAAACGCTAGAAATGATATAATACTAGGAGGCTGTAGTTGTGGAAAGAGAACAATAAGTGACATGTTATAATTTCCCTGTTTCTCTCATAAATCACATGCTTTCCTATGATTTCACCAGAAGGTATTGCATACAATCTATTGGTCACACGTTTCACTACTCTGATGTGTCCAGCATCAGCATGGCTCTCCCTGTCTCTATTCTTTACAAATGGGCCATCATGCTCTACATACTTAATGAGAGCAAATGCATCACTATCATCTTCCCAAACCACAAAACCATGCACAAATGCCACTTCATTGCTTATTACTTGTACACAATAATTTCTTCTGGTAGTGTGCCGAGAATATTTAGTATGGATACAAACTGTGTTTACAACTGCTTTCTTGTACACTTTAATTACAGAAAAATGTCACAGGATATTCTTGTGGTTTTTTTTTTTCTTGACATGCTATACCACATGACTATTACAGACAATACCACACAGCAGTACCACACAGTAGTACCAACTGGAATAAAAAACAAAGCAAAAACAAAACAAAACGCATATTTCAGAATCTCATTAATAGGTGAGTTATGCGATGAATTATGACAATTGATTTAAGCAGTACTTAACCTATCTTATACTCCTACAGTATTACCTATTACGTGGGAGTGCTGAGGTACAGCATGTGATGTACAGCATGTGATGTGGTAACACTGTGGTAACACTGTGGTATTCCTGTGGTATTCCTGTGGTACACATTTTTACATAGCTCATGAATATTCACAAAAAGCAACCTAAATTCTAGAAAATTCATATAGTACTTCTAAATTCGAAGTATCTATGACGGGATTTCCTTTGAACTATTGTCTAATAATGTTATGTTATACCCAATGTCATAAATTTTGTTACGAAAAGGTAATTTCATATTCAATAACAGTGTTATCTAGTCAGTAACCGTGCCTTCATGCATTACAAATATTGATACACCTGATGACTATGTGGTGATATATGTATTGATTCACCTGATGACTATGTGGTGACTACCACAATGTACTGTGGTGGACTATGTGTTGACTGCCACAGTGTGGTAGACTATGTGGTGAATACCATAGTGTGGTGGACTATGTAGTGAATAACATAGTGTGGTGAATTATGTGGTGACTACCACAGTGTAATGGACTATGTGGTTATAACCCTATGGTCACAGTGTGTGAGACTGTGGTTTGATTCACAGTGTATTTAATATGTGTTTTGGACTATGTGGTAACGCTATGTTGCACAGTGTGGTGACGCTGTGTTTCACACTGTGGTAAATACACAGTGTTACCACACGTCCCAAAATCACATATTAAACACATGTGTTCGAACACATGTGTTCAACACTGTGTTACACATTGTGTTCCACACTGTGTTCGACACTGTGTTACACATTGTGTTCCACACTGTGTTCGACACTGTGTGCGACACTGTGTTGCACACTGTGTTACACAGTGTGGTAAAATTGTGTTCTTTCAATAAGGGTAAGCCCGCCGCACACTATACGACTCACGACTTTACGACTGACAGTCTTGGATCCGAAATAAATCAAGATAACCTCAAAATAAACACCTATGTTTATTTTAGACCCAAAGTCTGTTAGTCATATAGTAGTGAGTCGTATACTGAGTAGTGTGCGGCGGGCTGTGTTAGCTCTTGCATATCATCAAGTAGCATACACAATTTGCACAGGTTTTGATACGTTACTCCTAAGATAAAGCACCAGGTTGCCTGGTTTTTCTCTCAATCAATACATATTACGACTATTTGTTACCGAAAATTGAAAGAAAAAATAGAACGGCAAGCCATATCCAATGTGTATATGTCCTTTACATGACAGCCCCTTCTTTGCAATCATTATTTTGCAGTCAGCAATCGGTTTCCATGACGATTCCTATCTAAAGTTGATAATATACCGATGCATTTCCTCGATTTCACATATTGGAGTATAAAGTGTTATTTGTTATATTTTTATAGATTATTTTTATTACAAATAGTAGCCTACACCACAGCTTCAAATCACTCAAAAAGTACATTCTTGGCAGCCACTTTGTTTATACAGTATAGATAGTCTTACGCTAAATAACGGTGCGTGGGAACCGGGTTTGTTGGCTTCGTTGTACTTGACCAGTTCCAATCTCACTCCTTATTGACGCTAGCACCCGTGGTTTACCCACTTGTCTATGTGTACATAAAAAATGAACAGAATTCACTGATGCGTTTGTATACAATTCTCTGTGGCTCTTTCAGCTTCAAACAGAATGCTCAAAATAATATCTTGGATCGGGAACAATAGAAACACTTCAGACTCTTTACGTCACAAATGTAAGAAAAATGAGTCAATATTTGCAGTGTGAGATCTACGCGGGGGCGCACAGAGCGCCCCCGTCCCCTTTGATTTTTAAAGAAACCACAGCTGATTAAGCCCGGAAGTAAAGAAATAGGCCTACATTTTTGCTCCCTTCCTTACGGAATTCCTGGATCCGCCACTGCAACAAATGAGGAGAGGTATTTATATATAGTTATGACGATGCGGAGCTAAACATTTTTTTTTCTTTTTCGCTTTGCCGACTTACCTGTACGTGCCGGGTATGATGCAGATACAAGAGCACTATCCTAGGTAATCACAGCAGCGTTCTGATCATGTAGGCGCAACATTTACATTCGGCGTAATCCAACAGTCTGTATCAAAGGTGAAATGATCTTGTAATTGCTCTATGAGACTGCTACGATTTCTGGTGGATTTTGTAGTCTTGTACTTCCAGGGGTAAAGCTCAGACTAGTTGAAGCTGGTTGCGAATTAGCCTGACCAGACCGGTGTGCGAAACGACAGCGGCTGCGTACCCTGCGGATGAGCAGGAGCTGGTTCTACAGGGAGTAATGACAATGACGCTCAACTTTCATTACCTATTCGACAGATCAGCTATCGACGGCACCACGTAATGCCTTATTTCAAACCTGCCACCGTCTTCTTGCTTTTGTTCCTCGGCATATCAGGTAAGGCATTATTCAGGATACCAGAGATAGGCTTACGAAAGTTCATGTTGTCAACATTGCCGGATATTCATGCATTCTTTGACTGTAGGGCCCACTAATTGCGCAGACCTCGATGCAGTGACAGTGGTCTATAAGTGATCTTAGTCAGACCAGTTGGTGATAAACGTGTTGTTTCGACTTCACAGCTGAAACAAAGATTTGCAATTTAAGAAAAAGCCAGTCCAATGTGTATTTGATATTCATGAAATGGGTGTCTCGGGGAACTGCCGCTCCAGCCCCTGTAACTGGATCAATGGCTTATTTACTGAGAGTCTACTCAATGGGCCAAACCAGGGATTCGTCACTCACTTGATCTTGGTGTATTGCCCTGAATTTTTCTATACGTGTAAATGTATTGCAACATGTGAATAAAAAATGTGACATAAAAATTTAGGAGGGACCATCAGCGGTGGCCGTGAGTATACGGCGTTGCCTTAACGGGGGCCAACTTCTGTTAAACGGTGGTGAACGGTTACGAGCGATGATGGATTTTTTTCACCGCTCCAGGAACGCTCCAGCAAAGTTCTGGTGGTGTGACCGGGCCTTTACCTTATTCAGTGATGTCTGGTCGATTTTTTGCTTGTCGGTTTGCAGAAACCAGGGAGGTGGATTTCACCTCCCTGCAGAGAGGATTATGTTCGCAGTTGTGACCCAAGAGGTCACTTGCGCAATAAATCTGTAGGATCTTTTAGCCTTGTAGTAAACTTTCTGCACTTTCCTATCTGAATTTTGAAATTCTGAAATAAGTTTGTGATAGAAATGGTTATACCGTTCGAATTCCCTCACTCTTGACCCATGTAACAATGATAAAATAAAATTATATATGATTATAAATGATTTCATTGTACTTAATCATAAGAAATAATGATTTGACAGACAGTGGTTAAGCTACAACTTTCTTTGGCGTTTTTCTCCTTCATGTACAAGCTATACTCTTCCTTCGAGTTGACGAGATATTTACCTTTTATCTATAGCAAATGCGTGATAGTAGGCCTATATGTGACCTTTTGCAGCCCCTCTTTCTCCTCGTTCCAAATTCATATATCAGGGTAGACCGGTCTATCGATTACACTACTGTATTACCATGATTACGGAACACTTCCGAAGAACTGGATGCAGCGGTTTCATAAACAATATTGTGCTCTGGTATGCAGGATATGGTGTTCTGCATTTCGGTTTTGTTTCCCATTTTAACATTTACTTCTTAACCACACTTGCCTATGTAGGACTTGCTGTTATAAAACCAGTTATATTTTGGAGAAGTTCGTGAAATGGTTCACAAAACATTCCAGCAATTGAACAAAATGGTTACACACTTAAGACTGACTTTTCCATAATTTCAGAGAATTATTTTTGAACATAACTTCCAAAGAAAGGGACGTTCCTTGTAACTAACTACCAAGTGGGCTTTCTTTGATCACTACATTCTGGGCGTGAACACCACTTACTTAATTTCTGCCTCTTGTGGGCTGTCATCCCAGGGACCCTTGCTCCTGGTAGCGATCCCCGCACCTTACGTGAGACACCCGTTCTCAATCTGATACTTTGCTTCACTAGTGTCCCTGACGTTTAAAAAAGACCTGAAAGGGGAGTGCTCCCTTTCTTCCTGTGCAGTGTAAACTCGCATGAACACACACCTTGCACATGAACATCAATGTGGTGTAAAAGGGGTAATAAGATTCTCAGGGGAACTTTCAGATTCATAACGTAACGCACCACGTCGTGTCAATGCGTATACAATCACGTATTTTTTTTTTTATTGTCAGGACCGCCATCCCCCCCCCAACACACACACACACACACACACACACACCCTTCTGTTGTTCTAACCCGGTATCTGAGTTTTTATTTTCACCGTATAATTATTTCTTCTACACTTCTGCAGAATCAGTTCTGCCAGCAAGGGACGTCGAACTTCTTCAAGGCAGCAGGGAAATCATACCTTGTACGACTAAGTTACCGCCAGGTGTTACTATTCTGGTAACCCAGTGGTACCGAACCGATGAAAATCAAACTATCATCTTGCCCCCAGTGGCGCCACCAGTCACTAACGATACGGGTGGTTTCCTTTTATCAGACGACGACACATCGCTCGTGATAGAAAATGTCACCGAAGGCAACCACTCGGGGCGTTTTGCTTGTGTTGTCACAGCCGAAGATTCTTCACCCGATCCGCTTCAGTGGAATTTCGATTTCAAAATAATACGTAAGTTTAAGATTCACTACATAGCAGTCTAACCATTCCACTCCTGCTCTTCATTTCATCTTGTTTTATTAATTTGATTAGTTTTAGGTAACTTTCTCATTAATAAATTTTCTATAGAAAAGAAATACGTGTACAAAGTGTACAAGGTATGAAACTTTCTGTGTTTGGCTCCTTGATACGAACTCGTTTAACATGATAGTGGCTTATCATAATCTATATATGAAAATCCTTTGCAGAAAGTTTCACAGGGTTGCAGGGGATTGCACCATCACATACCACCACCGCCACCACCACCACCGCCACCACCAACAACAACAAGAAAAACATTTCATAGCTTCGAAAGCCTAGAGGAAATCTGTATTCTTTATTTCGGGTCCAACGTAAAACAAGAGATGAACCTGCATACGGGCCGGGCCAAAGGAAGCGTTCTTGACCCTTACAGTGTGTTTAAGAACCTTAAGTTTAAATTGGTGGACTGTGTGAAATAATTACAGCTGTTCGATGAACGATAAAACATGTATTACATTAACTGTTACAATGTTTTAGACGGTAAACGTATCACGGAATAATAAACGTTATAATTCACACTTGAATATACTGTTCCGAAGTGCATATTAATCTTTATGTATTCAAGATTCAAGATTCAAATTTATTTTCACTTCCATCAAATAAACAAAGAAATTATATACATTGCATACAGGATATTTGAAATAATTGTAGAATGTGATTTAACAAAGTACGTATGAAAATGAGAAGCAGATGGAAAAAAACGCTATTATATCTTTGTTTATATATATACATGAAGCGTATAATACAAGTAAACTAAGGATGGGGATGGAAATGGAGGGTCCCACTAAGAAGCAAAGCTTGTACGATATGGGACCCTCAGAAAATACACAAGACAGAAATATAAAACAAACATATACATAATTATTATACATATTGACTCAAGTAAACTGCAATAAGTCTTATAATAATAATAATAATAATAATAATAATAATAATAAGGTCTTATTTACCCAGGGTAGCCTCTTCAGTGTTGCCACTGCTCTACCAGAGGGCCCTGCTATTACTACCCTAGCGTTGCCAGGTACCCATTTATACACCTGGGTCGAGAGGGACATTGTGGGTAAAAACATCTTGTCCAAGGATGTAAGCACTGGGCGGGATTCGAACTCGCGGTCCTCCGTTCGGGAGTCGGGAGTCTTATCCACTATGCCACAGTTGATCTTTTCCAATAAACAACATTTTGTTTAATTAACCGTATAAAAAATGAGTATGAATACTTACAGTCATTCTCGCTCTGTAAGATTGCAGCGACGGTAAAAGAAAATACAAACAAGAACATGCTGACAAAAGTGCATAATGGACTGCCGTTTGAGCGATATTTTTCTTTGTTGACTTCGCGTTAGGGCAACATAATATTCCGCACATTCATTCTTTTGATTCTTCCTTCTCACGCAACTCATCCTTGTTCCCATGATTCAATGTATCACAATAGTTCAAAGAAGTACAGTGAACCTTGATGTTTTCAGATTCAATGTCATAATGTTGAATGCAATTGTTATTTGCCACCGTATCTGTCTGGGAATTTTTTCTTCGCGTTTTCATCATGTGGCCATATTAACAACACTGCAATGAGTTTCTGAATAGAATAACACCAAAAGGAGGCAACTTGCTTTCAAATGTGACAATGCGGGGGTCCGTTTCAAGAATTCATTACATAAAAGTCGTCACACAAAAGTGCTCGTATGTAGCTATGTAGCTATGAGAGACTTTCAGAGAGAATTAAAATTCTTTTCATGAATCTCTCATAAGTGCGTCTCATGATCAAAAAGTCTCTCAGAAAACTTTCATGAAACGGACGCCTGGGTTTATAATCACCACTAACAAATCCGTGAATCTTTCTTAAGACAGATACTAATGAACGGTCTCATAGCATGATTCAATGGGTGTCAGTTTGTGGGATAATATTACTTTCAGAGATATCAAAAGGTATTCATTGTTCTTCACAGAAAAAAAAAATACTCCTTGTGATACTCTATCCAAATTGCACTTGCCGTCAATCAATACCATTATATGTCATGAATCATGGCTTTTACGCTATTTGATCAAAAGTTGACATCTGAATAATTCGGTCTAGATATCAAATGGGGCATATTATATTAATCTATATTTCAACAACAATATGTTTGATCCTAGCATATAACAAACATCTAGTATTTAGGGTCTTGCAAAGGTACTGCCAATGGAAAACGAAGTCAAATTTCTGGTTGTGAGAAGTAATCACAATATTGAAATAAAATGCAAAAGTTTACAACACTTAAACGCAGAAAAAAATGATAACGGTCAAAACGTCCTACGCATTATTGATATTCCTGTTTCGCCAGACTATGGTTATTTTTACATTTCTGGTTTGCCAAAAATCGCATTGGTTATTCGTATGTTTACATGTCTCTCAGTCATCTAAGCATGCAGTTCGCATTTTAACGCTGGTCTCCTGAACTTCTAAACACTTCTAGCGAACAGAGTTAATAGTGATGTCCACCTGCTGAGCGCAGCGACAGAACGCGTCCCATTGCTCTATCGTTGGCGACCCAATTACCTTCCCATCCACTGGTGCAAGCTAAAGAACGGCGACGGGGTTCCGGGTGGACGGCTTGACCATTTCGGCTGCGACGATCCAACCAAGGCGGAGGGCAATTTTGAGATAGTGGAAAAGCGGTATCTACAGGCAACGAAATCCAAACACGCAGGATCGTATAAATTTGTCATCAAGAGGAATGATTCTGATCAGCAAACTCAATTGATCTTTAGATTTGAAGTTGATGGTAAGCACTCATGGTTTCTATTCTTCGACTATCATGTTTGGATGATTTGTGTCCTTTTTACGTAATTTTATTCCTTCTGTTTGTCTATTCTGCCTACACCTATCTTTTTCATATGTAAGTTGGCTAATGTGCAGAGTGTAGACAACAACAAAAAACACGCCAGTGAAATCCATATTGAATATCGAACAAATAAATGCAGCTTATGAGGCTCATTGTCCTATTTTCCCCATGAAGATCTAACATTGACCAAAACAAAGTATTTAAATGAGGTGATGATATTGTGATCGACCAAGTCTCTCATTTTTCGACTTCTTAAATGCTTCCTATCTTTCATTACTTCGTTTGAGATGTAAAGATCGTTTCTATACTAAAAATGTTTGAAACTGTTACTCACACTGAGCACATGTTATTCTTTTAAATTGTAAGTGAGCTAAATAATATGCGTGATTTGTTAGTGTCAGATGTTATGAATTTCGTTAAGCAATAACTTAAGGATCATATTAGGCCGTAGCTTTCTCACATTTGTCAATGATAACAGTCTCAGGTTCTTCTAAACCCTTCTAGCAAACAGAGTTGATAGCGACGTCCACCTGCTGAGCGGGGCGACAGAACGCGTCCCATTGCTCTATCGTTGGCGACCCAATTACCTTCCCATCCACTGGTGCAAGCTGACCAACCGCGACGGAGTTCTGGACCAACGGCTGGACCACTTCGGCTGCGACGATCCCACCGAGGCAAAGGGCAATTTAGAGATAGTGGATAAACTGTATCTACAGGTGACGAACGTCACATCCAAGCAAGCAGGATCGTACAAATTCGTCATCAGGAGAAAGGATTCTGATCAGCAAACTCAATTGATCTTTAGATTCGAAGTTGATGGTAAGCACTTATGGTTTCTGTTTTCTGACTATCATGTTTGGATGATTTGCGTCCTTTTTACGTAATTTTATTCCTTCTGTTTGTCTATTCTGCCTACATCTATATCTCTTTCTTATTTAAGTTGGCTAATGTGCAGAGTGTAGAAAAAAAACGCGGTAGTGAAATCCATATTGAAAGCGAACAAATAAATGCAGTTTATGAGTCTCATAATCCTATTTTCCCCAAGAAGATCTAACGTTGACCAAAACAAAGTAAATGAGGTGATGATATTGTGATCAATCAAGTCTCTCATTTTCGACTTCATAAATGTTTCCTGCCTTGCATTACTTCGTTTGAAACTGTTACTCAGTGCACTGAGCACATGTTATTCTTTTAAATTGTAAGTGTGCTTAATATGTGCGTGATTTGTTTGTGTCAGATGTTATGAATCTCATGAAACAATAACTTTACAATTGTAAAGATCGGTTGTATGCGGAAAATGTTTGAAACTGTGTTACTCTTACTGAGCACATGTTATTCTTTTAAATTATAAGTGTGCGTAAGGGCATAAGTTACCATTTGCAGCAGAAATAAAAACCCAGCATTAGTACTTTAAAATATTTCTAAAATATGAGTTAATGATAGAAACAACCACTGTAAAAATTTGAATCCGTATAAATGATGGTAAGTATTATTAAATAAACAAAATGTGAACAATAGTTATAATAAAAATGTTTTTAGACTAAACCGTCTAGAGTTACGGTTCAATGAGAAAAATACTTGTATCTCCTTATATTATAGGCTTTATTGCAAAAATTTTATATGGTAGGATGTTTTATGATACAACAGACCTACACATATGCATCATAATATGATATCTTGAACATTTTTTAAATCACTGGTCCCAAAGGTAAGTTGGTGTTAGATGTTATGAATCTCATGAAACAATAACTTTGGGATCATATCGAAAGATTAAGCAGTAGCCTTTTCACATTCATCAATAATGACAGTCTTTGTTTCTTCTACACACTTCTAGCAAACAGAGTTAATAACGACGTCCACCTGCTGCGCGGGGCGACAGAACGCGCTGCATTGCTCTATCGTTGGGAACCCAACTACCTTCCCATCCAATGGTGCAAGCTGACCAACGGCGACGGGGTTCCGGATGGACTGCTTGACCACTTCGGCTGCGACGATCCCACCGAGGCGGAGGGTAATTTTGAGATAGTGGATAAACTGTATCTACAGGTAACGGACGTCACCCCCGACCAAGCTGGATTGTATAAATTCGTCATCAGGAGAAATGATTCTGATCAGCAAACAGATTTTGTCATCAGATGCGAAGTGGATTGTGAGCACTTTCGATTTTTGTTCACCCCTGCTTGCTTCTTTTGATTGGTTGATAGGGGTCGATGTTTGTTTGTTTCTTTTTTTCTTTGCATTGTTGTTTATGCTTGCCCATTCTCCCTGCGCCTACAATAAATATCTACTCCGCCATCAAAGGCACTGTTTACAGTTGGAAACAGTGATTTAACAATCTTTCGAGATATCACATTTGATGCATATGCGTAGGCTAGGTCAGTTGTATCAGTTGGCAATAAAGGCTAAAATATAAGCCTCAGTATGAGATGTTCATGGAATCAGAATTTTCGGATCATATCGAAAGAGTAAGCAGTTGCTTACATCCAATAATTTGTCACAATTCAGAACAATGAGTACGACCAAGTGACTTCATCTGGACTACCCCAATGAACAAGAAATACAATTAAATCCCTCCATTCTAACGGAATTATCTAATTACTGTTGGATGGAGGAAGCAAGATTTATGCATTTCTGTCCAAGTGCAACTTATCTGGACTGGGTCAAAGTCCGAGTTACATGAAAATGCACTTCTAATTTATGAATTTGATAGTCTGAAAATTTCACGATAGGTTAGTGTACCCGAATATAGACAATAAAGTCCAATATGTACATGATCAACATTCTTCAAGCCGCTAAGGCTTGTCATCGAAAATCAGTTCCAAATATATCTGTCAAAATGTATTGTGTGAGTTTATAATCAAGCTGTTTCATGTGATGTGTTTCACTTGAAGCAAACAGTGCGAGCCCGAATGTCTATTTACTGACGGAGCCAAGGAGCTCATTACCTGTGCCAATCCTTGGGAAAATGGACATTTGCAAGTCACATGGTATAGGATTGGCAACAATGGTACCCATAAAATCAAATCGGAAGCCCAGCGCTGTAACGAAACTTGTCATCCATTCGGCTATGGCCTCGATATTGTCAAAGGAAAACTGGTAGTAAACAACGTCGCTCCTGCCCATGAGGGATCGTACCAGTGTATCATAGAGAGGAGAGATTTGCCTCAACAGACAGAACTGAAATTCAAATTTATTGTTCAATGTGAGATGATGAAAATCTAATGCTCTTGCATGATGTAACATGTTGGTTCTGCACTGTAGCAGTGAGGCAGGGCCAGCGCTACTTCATAAATGAGTCGGACCGACTTTGTGGGGAACAGGGACGTTAATCAGGATTAATTTCAGGATGGAGGAGAAGGGGCATTTTGCTGCCACCTGTCAACCAAACTCGGCCAACAAACAAAACAATAATAACAACAATAATGATAATAATAATAATAATAATAATAATGATAATAATAATAATAATAATGATAATGATAACAATTATACAGGTCTTTACTTTTTCGGCTGCCACGATTCTCTCCATAATTTGGCTGAATAGGTGTGACAAGCAGAGAAACAAAACACCGTATCTTTCTGCCAAGAGCGTTGTGCCGGCCCAGAAGGGGAATTTAGTCGGTTGATAAATCACGTTATCAAATTTTCAACCTATAATTATGCACATGCACTGACGGGTCCGTATCGAATGGGTACCGAAGACAACAATTTGATTTCTTCAGTAAATGATGATCAATCGCTTGTTCACTAATGAGATTTAATTAATGTAACATACATTATTGAACACAAAAACTCTTTGTCTACAGTCTGCATTACTGTTTTCGTACCTCAATTCTCTTCTGCCCCTTTTGCTCAATGGGTCTTCCTTTTCAAGAAAGAGTCTGTGGCTATTTTTGTGTAACATAGTTATTGTGTGAACAACTCGTTTATAGGTCGAACGGAAAGTAGTGTGTGTAAAAACAACATTCAACATTGTTTAATATACTTCATAAATAAATTTTACTCCTGGTTACGATAGCATTATAACCCGTGCTTTGTCGAACTTTCAATGCAGTGAACGATGTTGAGTCTAACGTCCACCTCCTGAGCGGTACAGCGCAAGTGGTCCCATGTATCAATGTTTCGAATGTTCAGCTGGATGTTCTGTCGGTCAAGTGGTACAGGCTCGGTAATTCTACGTCTGGAAAACGACAAGTAGCCGACTGGGATCCTGGAGAATCCAGTGTGTTCGTGCGCGGACTCGGAACCGTGAGCAACTCTTCTCTCATGATAGAGAACGTCAATCCTAAACATAGTGGAACATACGAGTGCGTCATGAAAAGGCGTAATTCAGCTCAACAAACGGAGGTGACTTTCAATTTCATCGTACAAAAAGGTGAGTGCCATTGCCCGACATGATCTCGAAGTTGGTCAAAAAGGTAGCTCGGTTTAGCTCTTTCATGAATGCCATTAGTTTCTTGGCATCAGGAACATACCCGTCTTTCAAAGCGATTCACTACTTGTTTGAGGAACAAAGATCATAAGCCCGGTCTTAACAGGCCACA